>NW_009611227.1:0-904 GCF_000690535.1 Cariama cristata
CTGATCATATTGGTCGTGCGAAGAGTCCGAGAATTCCGCGTCACAAAGCCACTTAGGAGAAAAACTTCTCATTGTTTGCTTTGGGTAGAAAAAGCAGAGGTGTAAGAGAAAAATCAGTTTAAAAAAAACCCTGAAAAATCAGTTTACTGATTTTTCAAAAAAGGTCTAACACCATAAACGCTCTTGCGGATGCATAAAGGGAAGGAGACGTACAAAAACCATAGCCCACAAAACTGGATATACTGAATTTTCAACTTCTGCTTAAAGCTCTTAATAATACAGATCATATGCACCTGAAAACTACAAGGTTCATTTTTGTTTAGTGGGTTTGATTATATTCATCCAGACGCTGCTCCGCAACATCACCGAACAGCTGAATGCTTGGGATTTCAACAGGAAGTCTTTCATCTCCCTCAAGTTCTGGAATCATGTAGTTCCCAAAAAAACAACCTTCTCCTGATTTCTTCTATTACCTATGGCAAATATTCAACAAATTATGAGGTCAAGTTTAATATTTAATGAACATATTCCTCATCGGAATTTTAGAAAACAAAGGAGAATTCTGGTGCCGGAACCTGGAGGAGGAGAAGGAGGAGAAGGCAAAGAGCTGCGGCGACCACGGCCCTCTGCGTCCAGGTATGCGTCCTCTGCCAAGTTCCAGACCTCGACGCAGCGGTCGGGGGAGGCACTGTACAGAACGGCCGTCAGAGGCGCGGGGGAGGACGCGGCTGCCTGGCCCCGCAGGCATCGCGGCCAAAGCCCCCGACTCACCGAGACGGCATCGCGGTGCCTGGTGAAGATGTGTAGGCGCTTGCAGGTGGCTGCGTCCCAGATCATGATCAGCTTGTTCCTGTCTCCCGTGGCCTGGCAGACAGCAGGGGATGCCCAAGACCTGCCCCTCCGG
>NW_009611228.1:0-764 GCF_000690535.1 Cariama cristata
AGCTGCATTTTTACGAAGGGTTCCGCTAGGGAAGATTACCCTGGTTCCCATCAATTAACTTCCATGTCAGTAACAATCACTGACTTGCCCAATCTCGGGCAATCCTTTTTCCAGTGCCCGGTTTGTGTACAATAAGCACACTGATTCTTCAAGAGGGGTTGACTTCCCCTAGCTGGGGCACTTAAACTGCTTCTCACGGCTCCTCTCCCTCCAGTAGTAGTGTTTCCCCGGAGGATATCTGGCCCCCTGTGGCGCACAAAGCGGCCACTGTAGCATTGGCAATTCTTTTGCCCATTACTCTCTTTCTGGTTATCACTGTTCCGATACACTTGCCATGCAATCCCTGCACTTCCTGTAAGTTTCTTCTGATATCATCTGCTGATTGTCCCCAAACCAGGAATATATCAATTCACTGGTTTTGGGACAGCATTTCTTATTCCATAAGTAATCCATTCCCTGTGCCAAGCTAATGAATCCTGGGATTCACCCCCAACAGCACCAGCATCTCTTTTCTCTCTCACTTTCTCCTTTAAACAATCCTCTAATCTCTCATTTTGCAAATGAACCTTTGTACATCTTTGTCCAATGCTACAAGCCGAGCAACATCTTTTCAACTTCCCATCTTGCTCTTTTTTTTTTTATCTTTCCCTTTTCTTTTTTTCAATTGCCAGGACAACAGGTCCATATTCCTTTTGCCGCTCTGGGTAATTCCCCAGAGTAAAGAACACATCTGCGTAAACCACTTCATCCCATTTTCCTTCTCG
>NW_009611229.1:0-348 GCF_000690535.1 Cariama cristata
TCAGTTGCCTGGTGTGTGTTTGTGTTGCGGGGAGGGAGGACGAAGAGGCGCTTTGGAGCCTCTGGGGGGAAATGAGGCAGAAGGGGTTGCGTGGCGGGGAAGGGCCGAGGCGAGGTGGGGCTGCGGGCTGAGCCGCGGCACAGGGCTTGGGGGTAATTGTGTGAGACTGGGGGGGTGGGTGCGCAAAGAGGCCGAGGCCTGTCGTCCTCTTCTTGCGAAGCGCTGTGGCAGCGTGCGTGCCCCTGGGCTGAGGGGAGAGCTTGGCCCCTTGCCTAGAGCGGCCCCCCCGCCCCTCGTTGCCAGTGGCGGGGGGGGGGGTGGGGGGGGCGGGCGGGGGGCTCCCGCCTC
>NW_009611229.1:379-10728 GCF_000690535.1 Cariama cristata
CTGGAAGGATGAATAGGCAGGGAGACGGAGGCGCTGGGCTGAGCTGACCTGGAAGCAGACGGCCGGCGGGGAGGGAGCAGGTGACAGGCAGCGGTAAGGGAGGAGGGACTGGGAAGGAAGCGGGGGTGGCGGAAAGCGAGAGACAATGACACCAGGCCACGTCTGGAGCTGGTGGTCCTTCGGAGTCAGGACGCACGCCTCTAGAGAGGAGGGCTAGAGAGGGAGAGGATGGTCCGGGAGAGGGCTAGCCGTATCGTTACTGGTGGAGAAACAGCTGATGGGGAAGGGGGCTTCGTGCGTGGCAGAGCTGGTGCAGCCGTGAAGGATGTGGGAATGCTTGTCTGCTTCGGGCTGGAGAGGGGTGTTAGGTTTGGGGTGCAGCTGTGTCAACGCCGCCTCGTCTAGAAGTGTGAGGGAAGTACCAGGGCCTGGACAGGACAAAGCATCTGTACATATTCAATAACAGGCAGCATAAACGGAGAACTTAGGCTTTAAAATTCTGGCATGATGAGTACAGGCAGGGTTTGAACCTATGTGGCAAAATACTGACCTATTTACCGAAAGACTTCTGGAGAAAGGCCTGCTTTATGTAAATAATACATAAATGGATTATGTCCCTCCCATTCTTGTGTAATTGTTTCTGGTCTTGGAGATAATTATCTTGATTTTGTACAGAAATAATGTCTGTTTAAATGGATTTGTTAGAAGAGATAATATTAAACTGAAACTTGATTGTTTTAAAAATGAATATAAGTAATTTCAAGCTGTTCTGTCATTCTGTTTATTTGTCTTTTATAGTACTTTAAATTTAAAAAAAAAACCAACCAAACCTTTTCTTGTTGTCTTTGTCTGTGAAAGACCCTGACAAATGGAGGTGGGAAAAATGGCAGTAGTTCAACTACTTGTTTCTTAATAATCCAAATAGATTGGAAAGAGCTTTTTTTCTTATGTTTCTCATTTTTCACTAGAATTATTAATAATAATCTTATGATTTAGGCAGATAGGGTTAAACAAATAACCCTTTGGCCTTTCCATTGACTTTAGAGTGCATATTCAAGTCGGAAAGAAAACACAGAAATGTTTTGTTGTTACTAAACTGAATTTATATCCAGCCTGTATGTCATCCGTAGAATTAGACACTGGTATTAGTCTTGTGTTTCTGCTGTACTTTATTTCAGTAGCTTGATCTATCTTAGGTGTCATCCAGATCCCTCCAAGCATGGCTTCATTGTGTTACACAGGTTATAAAGCAAGCCCTCTAGACTGTACAGTCTGCATCTTTTGTCTTGTAAACTGATTTGTGCAAGGAGACCCCCAAGCACGCATCCCAGGGATTTCTATGCTACAGCTTCATTGAAACCTTCTCCTCTGGATCTTGCTGCGTTATTGGGGTTTAAATAGAAAAATGATGTACTGTGTGGGTATAAAAGCCAATCAAGCCGGAAAAAAGAAATGCAAGATTGTGTATATTAGCTAATGTATATAGAAGGGCTTAATGAAAAATATCAGACATGATGTTAATTACCGTAGAGTCTTACTGAAATAATTTATTCTAGATTGTGGCACAATTAAATATAGTTGATGATTGTAAATGTAGTGCATGATCCATTGTCTGGTTTTGTGTGTGATAGACTCCTAATTCAAAAATGGCAATATATAACACTTGAATAGGGTAGTGCTCATGTCTAACTATAAAAAGCTTTTCAGAGAAAAGCAAATATCCTCCTTATTTCACATGTGGGGCAACTGAGTGTTAAAGGCGAGCTGTGATTTCCATAGCAGACTTGGAAATAGGATGCATGTGTTGTGATCTCTCCATCCAGCTCTTCATCTATTGGAGAGTACTCTTCAACTGGATGCTTTTTTTGTCACCTTAAGCAAGGTTACAGACTTCTTATTCGTGAGAAATTGCTTTATTTTAGAGAGCAACAATTTATTAATGATAAAACATCAGTCAAGTAGTAATTTAGAGTTAAGTTCAATTTGGGCGTAACTCTGGGAAAGTCTAACTTTAAAATTTTATTGGATTTTTAAAAATGGTTGTTACAGAGAAGGTAGCGTTTAGAAATCATGGCAGCAATTACACATCCTCAAATCAACGTTACGTTTTTTTCAGTCTGAATATTTACTTGATTAGTCTTCACTGAAATTATCTGATGTAATACAAAACTCTGACATTAAGGTCTTTTTTTCCAACTGCATGACTGTAGTAAAATGTTGCTTACTATTGGTATATCAAATATTCTACCTAGTAGTTACTACTAATCCAGCTTGGTTTTTTTGTTTCATTTTTTGAAATATGGTGGGGGGTTTTTTTTGGCGCCTTTTGTTACCCCCCCCCCCCCCCACACACCGCCTTTCTTCTCTTTTATTTTCCAGTATAAGATGAGCTGGTATTGAAGTATTTCAGAAACAAGCAAACAATGACAAGAACTATGGTATTCCTGTACAATAGGCAAACAAATTAAAACCCTACTTTTTAGATTGAGGTTGACAAGCAGTATTTTAAGCATCTTTAAGAATATCCCTTTGTCATTTTTAATCCCTATATATTTTCTTATAAACCTGTGCTGTTGCATTTCATTAAGATTATACTTTATCTAGTTTTGATTTGTGAATTCTGAGGGAGAGAAGAACCCTGCAACATTCCCGATACTTGCTGCTGTGGCAGTCTGGCCTCTGAACAGGTATTAAGATGAAGTCCTTCTAGTATGACCATTTATCTGGGCTACTAGAAGACAAGAAAACAAAGCATGAATTAGGTATTACAACATGAATTACAGATGTTCTTCGGTTTTTAACAGGGGCAAAATTCAGCCTGATACTCGCATCCTGTATCTAATGATTCACCAGGTTGCATCTGGATTAATGCAGAATAGCTGACTCTCAAGTTTACTGTGTGTTTTCATGTAACGTCCCTTCTGAGAGGCATTCTTTGTATGTAAAAAATGTAACATTCCTTTCTCTAGTCACCTAATGAAATATAGCTAATTTAGAACTTCATATTGTTTACTTGCATAGCAGCTACTCTTTATCTATGTAGGGAATGAGTTTATCTTTAGAATTGTTCACTTGCAGAGAACATCAGGCAGCAAGCTGACAGCAGGATTAGATTTAGGAGTTCTGTTCCCAGTCAGTTCCCTGCACTGCTCTTTCTGTATTGGTTTTCAGCCATATTACCGTGTAGGAAACTTTACAGTAAATATACTGCATTATGCATAGTCCGTAAAAGGTCTTGGGGAAAAAAATTGCTCAGCTGAATGTGAAGTTTTTAATAGACTGAACAAAAACTGTTAGTGCTTTGTGTCAGAATCTCGGCTGTGGGTTTGTCTGCCTGGAAAGGTGGTTTATAGAAGGACCAAGCTGAGCAAACCAGAATTCCCTGCTTGCATAAAGGTTGCCGGTTCAACTGCAAATCAGGAGTCAAACAACTCTTCTGTAAAACTCCAAACCGCAAAAAATGCAAAATGAGATGGATATATACCTAGTATGTACTTTAAAGAAAAGCATGTATGTGCTGCTTGGAATCCTGGAAGTACCATCCGAAAAGGGCTGAAACTCAGTTTTAAAAGGTTCTTCAGTGCTCCTTGGATTGTTTAGTCTGTCGTGCAAAAATCCTGCTGGATGATACGGATCTCATGCAATGTGAAGGTAGCAGCTCCGTTCAGTTTGTGCTGCCATCACATGCATGCGTAGGATGATCAAGCAGCAGGATATAATTAAGCACTGAATCTTAGTTTTTCTGAAAACAGTTAATGTTTGGAGTAGAACTTACCCCGAAGGTGGGAAGAAGATTCATCTATGCCTTTACCTACGCGGATTTGTAAAGGGCCTGGGAAAGTCTCACCTGCATAAATTTTTCTGTCTCTCTTTTTGACTTTCCTAGTTTTATTTTCTTGTGTCCTTCACACATACAGACGATCATGTTCATTATCAGATTAAGTTAGGTTAACATTAAGTACGGAAATGCAGGTGTGTGTTGCAAATGCTGGGTGCATTGAAAAAAACCTTCCTGAACTAGCACAAACAGTTAAAAATGCATTTTTTGCTCCTCTGGAATTAATGTTACTAGAGAAGCATTGGACGAGCTAGATTTCTGTTTGCATTTTGGGTAACACTGTTCTCAGTAGACTACCTTCCATCTTTCATCAAAATTAGTTGTCCTTTCTTAGAAGCCAAAGCTCAGAATTTTTGGAGTCTCTTTTCTGCTGAATACAAAGAGATCGGTATTGTACCATTGTCTGTTGTCTGCATGTGCTATAGGCATTTATTTTCACAATGTACAAGTCACCATTGTCCGTACAGAATTTATTTTCTGGTTGTAATTGTTCTTCTGAAACACTTGTTTTGAAGTAAGCAAGCAGGGTAAATGGAGATTTTTTGCTAGTACAAACCCAGATGTATATTTAAAAAAAAAAAAAAAGAAATCTCTAAAAGTTGCAACTACCCTTCCCTCCTCTTGCTTGCTTTGCTAAGCTTGGGCTTTAACTTGCAGGGTTTCAGTGTGGGTAAGATCTCATCTACTTTTGCAAAGATTTAAAATTTGGCTTGGTAAGAGTAAGCTTTGGTTGGCCCCATAAACTGCTTTTCAGGTTGCCCTCTTGATTTGAGGTGTAAAGTGCCGTTTATGTTGAATTTATGGGGCTAATTTAAGAGAAGTTGTGTATAGTGGGGATTGTTATTGTTTTAAATGTATTCAGTTCTTGGCTGTGTAGAATGGCAATGCTGATGAGCTTTAATCTCCCTTGAGAAAGGGGGTAGTTGGCAGGGTGCACATAAAAACACTTTTGTAGAAAACAAGGTAGACTGTATTTGGGTTGGAAAAATATTAGTGGAGAATGAGTATCAAATACTTGCTTTTTGTCTTGGAAGGAAAAAAATTCTTTTTTTTTTTAGGTGGAACTTTGACTTTATCCTCAAATACGTCCTCAGTTAAAGCCTTTGGTATTTTGAAAGTTTTAACGTCGATTTTCAGCATCTTTTAAAATCTAATCTTGAAAGACTTCAGCACATCTTTGTGACACAGGATAGCTCTTAAATACCTCTGTTCTGCTTCTGTTTTAGAGCACTAATCGGAATGTTGAAGCTTAAAATGAAAAGTTGTTGCCTTGTGACCAGAATGCATCCATTTCTTATAATGACATATTTTTACTGCTTTTTGGGTTTTGGTTCTAGTTCATCTTTTTCTGTACCTTCTTCCAGTATATTATTCCTGTAGTTGTCCTCTTCTCTTCTCTTCTCTTGGTTCTTGTCTCCAGTTAACCACTGTTTCATTTTTTTTTTCAGAGCAACAACAGTATCCGTTCTTGTGCGTCTTTTTCATATACAATTGAAAAAACATTAGCTTGGCTGTTGACCTCAGATGTACATTCCAGACCTTTTCTGGAGTCCTTCAGAGAACAATTGGTCTTGAGCTAGTATTTTGCTAATATGTTGTTAAATACGCTAACTTGTTTAGTTGTCAGGGAGGATTGTCAGATGGGTGTTTACAGAGAGGGAAGCATCAGTGGTGTTCAAGTCTGTCTCTCTTCCCTGTTCTTGGCAGAACTCCTCGCTGAAATCATGGACTTACAAAGAGCTAGATGAGGAAGCCTTGTCTTCTTTTGGAGCACCTACCTATCAGTTTTGGGTTTTTCATTGGTGTTGATAATCAAGCTGCTGTTTACTTAGTACTTTAAAGTAAACAAATGCTACCAGGAGCCTGGGAAGCAAGACCAGCAAACTCATACGTGACTGTCATTCAGTTCTGCAACAGCTAGCAGTAGATCAGTGACTTAAATAGGCAGGAGGAAGGGACTTTTGTGTTTTCTGCATCCAGCCAGAGAACTTTCCTGTGTGAGGTGTAAATTGGTGGTTTGCCAGGAGAAAATATGTTTGTGGGGGAAAGACAGCCACTGTCAGTGGAGCATCAGAGGCTGAAGTGACATGGGAAACACAATTCTGCAGATTTTGAGGAAGGAAGGAGGTATCAAGGAAATAGACACGGTTGAGTAAGAAGCTTGGTAATGTTTATCTGTTAGAGGAGGCAGAACTCTACTGTGTGTGTCTTACTAGCTGTGCTGCTCAGATGGATACAGACCGAGAAGTATTCTGTGCATAGTTGGCAGTTATTACCATGTCCTTTCCATAAGTAAACAGTAGAAGAAACTACAGGTTACTGTTAGGCAAACCAAACCTTTAAGGAAAATCACATACATACAAAAAGTCTCCAACCAACCAGGGAAAACAGAAAATACTTCTGTGGGATTTTATAGAAAGAGAGTATTGTACAAGAACAATTGAACAAATGGTAGCTGGTATGTTTTGTTTCTATAAAAAGCACCTAGTGTCAGAACTTAAGAAAAAAATGAAACCGCCAAATAAAATATATTTTATGTAGCCTGTATATTTTATAGATATTTTATATAGCCAGTATATTTCATAGATAATGAAATGCAGGGGAGTGTTAAATAAAAATACCTGTTTTGAGGGGTAAGGTAGATGGTACTTGTTCCATGATGCTTCCCATTTTGAGTATAAATGTAAAAGAGCTCCTAAAAATAGGCCTGTCAAGTCCCAAGAGTTTGAAATATGTGGCAGAACTCCCTTACTGATTTCTAATCAGTCTTACAACACTGGAAAAATTCCAAAGGAGTGGAAGACATTTGCTACTGTGCCAACATTGTTACAAGGATGAATAGGATGACCTAGGTAGTTACTAGTGTGTTGGCTTAATGTTGATCCCAGGCAAGGTAGTGGAATAGCTGATACCTGATGTGAGTGAGAACAAAAACAACAGACAGCAAGTATTTGAACAGAATTTTTAAAAAAAAAAGGCAAAAAAAAAAAAAAGCAAGCCCTCTACCAGTTTAAGTTTTTGGGATAGGTTATAAGGCATTTTTGCCACATCTTAGTCTTCTGTAACTTCCTGTGTTGTTCAGATCTTAATTTTACACGATTAGAAGCAAAAACTGCCAAACTGGTAGGAAAAGACTTGATAAAATTTCATTTGAATTGATAAATATTGACAAATGTTGTTATTTTTGTTTCCCATTTTTCACATTGTTTCTTTCCACTGTATCCATGGTCTTAGCATTTAAGTATTCTTGGTGTTGGAGATTTTGCTTGGGTTTCTTTGGGGGTTTCTGGGTTTGATTTTGTTTGTTGTTTTTCTTTCATTTGAAGTTCTACATTTTAATTTTCAGTGTGGACATATTAGTGGATGATGAGGTTTTAGTTGGGAAGCAGGAGCTCTTAAAAGAGCTTGAAGTTTTGAGGAATCTGAGCGCTTCGTATCATGCCGCAGTCAAGAGCAGCTTTGAAGCTTGGGTAGGGAATGTGGAGGTTATACTAACTCTGTACCCGATACAACTTCTAGAGTAATGTTACCCCTGGTTTCAGCAGTGCGTAGGTTCTATTATCAGTGAGACATACTTCAAGAATCATACAAGTTAAAGAATGAAAAAAATAGCACAAGAATCAAGATTAAGTCTGTTGTTTCTGTTTAGACATAGGTAGGAAGACAGTGGGCTGTTTTTATTCTCTGATGTTACAAATCTTTGTAGTGCTTATTCTTTAAAAAAAAGGTGTTTTAATTCAAATGAAAATTGTTTTGGAGATGTCTTGCATCTGGCTCTGCTTTTCAGGAGTTTGTAAAAGGCAGTCACGCTGGATGCTTCCTCTTAAACTTTGAAAAGGAGGATTCTATTTTGGAAATGCCTTTCTCTTTAATAAAAAATTCACACTTGATTTTATGGGAATTGTAAGTGAAACTATGCTTGTACTTTTAAACATGATACCAAGAAGCTTGTGTACTTAGTGTGTTGTGGAAGTACTGTTTGTGTGTGTGTGAAACCCAAAAAGGACAAACAGAGTTTTCATTTTGAGAGGGAATTTCACTTCTTCCACCTTGGTCACCTGCCCACTGATTTATTTTTTTTGCCTCTTCAGGAATGCTAAATCACCAAAGCTTCCTGAACTGAGTGAGCACTGCTGCATTCTGATAGTGTTTACTCTCTGACCGGGTTACTTCTAGCTTTTCTCTAAGCTGTGATCAAGTGTACTCATGCTATGAAGGATCCCAAAGCAGTAGTGTATTTGGTTGCAACGTTTGATGAGATTCCCTGAATAGCTTTCTGCTCAATTGTTTTAATCTTTTTTTTTTTTTCCCCTCCTGTGATTTTTTTTTTTTGAGCTTGAGCAAAGAAAAATTTTTCAGTAGTGTCCCAGGTAGATTTTAAAATAAAAAGACAAACCCAACCCCAAGAAGCAGATTTACACTTGACCAAAGCAGTGGGCAGTCATCCCTGTCTACTTTGATAAACTTGCATGCCTGCCTGTTTCACTGGCTCAGATTCTGTTTTTCACAGGTATGCAGTTCTTGTTTTGTTCTCTAGTATTATTTAATTTTTCTGCTAAACAGGTTTCATTCTAATTCTATTATCTAACTAGCTGTTTTGTCATGCTTGGGTGGTTTTTTTGTCTTTTATCCCAGCTTTTTATTTTAGAATTGTATACACACTCTAAAGCTTAACTGAGTTGTGCGAAACCCAGGATTGTCTTTTATTAAAATGTCTAGGGCATGATTGCTGTGGGCTTTTTTTTTTTAATTGTTGATTTCAGTTCAGAATGTTTTACTTCTGGTTGCCCCCCCTGCCCACGTTTCAGTACTCTATGTATCATGTACACTAATGTGGTACAAGATTACATGGTTATTCGTGTTATGCTATTTTAATATCTGGTTTTCTTCAAATGGGTAACGTTTGCTGTCCAGTGCTCTTCAGTCTTTTTTCATTTCGTGTATTTCTTGTGTCAGGAAAAAAAACTAAGATACTTTTAAGGTAATTGAAAATACCTACCTTTGAGATAAATGGATTTATTCAAGCCCTCTTTTATGTCTGGTCTTAAACACAGATGGATATAGGTTTAAAAAAGATGATCCATTAATAATACAAAATCTGCAGTCACTGCCTTTAGCACTTGCTATTCTAATAATCTTAACAGGTTTTGTAATGTTGTTCCTTCTTTTCATTTAGAAGTAAAAATATCATTAGGTTTGTGAATATTTCATGTCAAGAGATTTTAGTCGATGCTGAATACAGGGGTATTTTACTGGTTTATGTTTTTACGTGATGTAAATGTGGGACTCTGGAGCGTCAGTTTGCATTGCAGTTAGTTGTTTGAATGACCAGGGTGCTTCAGCATTGCAATGTGCAGCTTTGCAGTTTCAGAGAAACTGGGGGGAAGATAGAGACTTTCAAATTGAGATTAAATTGTTGGGGTTTACTAAAGATGTTGAATAGTATTTTATACTACAGAGCTCAGCTGTCCAGTTGAATAGCATGAGGTATGCTTACAAAGTTTCAAATCTGTAAATTACATATAAGTAGTGTGACACCAATTTGATTTCTTTGGTAGCTTCCCATCATATTTTAATTTAAAAACTGTGCTACAGATGAACGCAGGTATACTTGCACAAAACAGTGTACTTTTAATGCAGATAATAAGCATAAACTAATGGGAATGCCCTTTCAAATGATGATTTTTTTGCAAAGGCGTGGTTCTGTTGTGTGTAAAACTACCATACCTGTGGATGCCTGGCGAGCAACCTTGCAGGTTATAATAGTGCATATAAAGGTCTGGGTGGTACTATTGCATGGACCGAGAGTGCAGCAACTGGCAGAAAATCACGGGGTTTTTTGTGCCACTCAGGAAAGCTGGAAAATGCAGACTTAACTCAGCTCGTTTCATTTGGCTAATGGACTGTGACATCTGCAAGAATGTCATACTGGGTCTTGTGCAATGTATGGGAAAGCAGATAGGAATAAATTAACCTCTGTTTTCATTATCCTGAAATGGAAACAGAGCTTTGTAACTGCTGTAAGTAAAACTGCTAGAATAGGACAGGTGCATTTGCATGAAAGTTTGAAAGCTGGATAAAGACTGCCTAAGTGCCTGAGAAGTATAATTAAAATTTTCTTCACCTGCAGTGAAATGAGACACTTAGATATTTTCCACTTGTAATTTAAGACCTGACACTTTATTTTGTGTTATTATGTGTGCATAATTATGCATACAAATAAGTTTTGAATGCTTAGAAATTTTACTGTAAAGAGAAATAGTTTTCTTCTTTAAAATCGTATCTAACACTGTGGGGAGAATAAACTGTGATGGTTAGTTGTGTTTGGAGGAGCTTTAGGTTTGCATCTTAGATGCAGAAAGGAAGAGAAGAAGCGCTGAGTTTGACCTCCATTCCTGAGTCTTATGTTGTATTGTAAAGTTTGAAACAAAATTCTGTGTTCAGATTATTAACACTGTCTTTTACATTGAAGGAGAAGCAGCGCTTGGGCCACTCTTTACTTGATCGCCTC
>NW_009611229.1:10759-17201 GCF_000690535.1 Cariama cristata
GAAAGCAGAAGCTGCTGTCTGTCTGCTTGGTTGCTCTCCAGGCCTTTCAGTGATGAACTTGAGGCAGGTGGCATGTCACCAAGACATTTCTTACCTCTGTCTTTTGGGTGATTGTTTCTTTTATGCTTCTGTGTAGGAGTTTGCTTTAATAACATCCCCCACCTCCCTCTCCAAACCAAAAATCCCCCGTCCCCCCTGCCCAAAGCAGCTCTCTGAAACTAGGCCAGAGGGAAGGCTGAATCAGGTTGAAATACTCTCTCAAGGAAAGGAAGGGTTTAAATTTTTTTTTTAAAGAACAATAAAGTGTAATTTTGAGGACTTTTAAAAACAAAGAGATTATTTTACTATTTATTGCCAATATCTATAAAACTTCAAAGACGTGTAACTTTAAAGGTTTATTTTCATATACAGCTTGTACCTGCGGCAGTACATGCACTAATGATTTGTAACTCGTAACTTACAGAAAAGATTTCTACCTCCGAAGAGGTAGAAGTGGCCAAAATAGTTTTATATACCAATGACTTAAAAAAAAATAATTACATTAAAAAAAATTAATTAAAAGGCCTTGAATAGCACAGATTAAATGCAATCTAATAGATGTGTGATGAGCACTAGCTGGTGGTGAAGATGTTTGCATTTCATCACAAATAGATTGCCTAGAAATAGCCACAGAGTTATGTGCTGGCTTCTGAAATATGAAGAAACTTCCATTATTTTGGTAACAAGAAATAGTTAGAAAGACCAAGTGTCCTTTTATAACAAAGAAGGTGATTTTGAAAGTTCTTTGACTGACTGTTGTAGTTTATAACAGCATTTATTTTATCATGTGCCCTAAAATGCGCTTAAAGAACAAGTAGGAGGGGCACAATCTCAGTGCAGTAGATTTGTAAGTAAGTACTCTTAAATACAAGTTGTGTGTGCATATATATATAAAAAAACCCCATTTGTGTAGTCAATGCAAGTACACTTTTTCATAACAGTTTTATTATGAACTAGGGATCCAGTGGATCCAGTAAATACTGAACTGAATACCTTAATTGTCTTGTTCTTCACAGTGTTGGTAAGCAATGGCAAAAGAAGCACTTCCTTGTAACACAGTGTGCAACGTGGGTGGAGTTAACAATATTGTGTAGTGGTGACCTTTTTAAGTAGTTTTCCGCTTGCCTTCTGATCAGCATCTGAGAAAAGAAAGAATAGTTGTCATAGGAGTAGTTGTCTTAATGTAAGCAGTCTGAACTTTCAAAAAAATTTTTGGGATGTAAATAAAAGATAGAAGATGGAAAATAAAGGTTTCATTGTATTAATGATCTAATGTGTACGTGCTGTACTGAGGGTGACCGTGCTGGAGTTTTCAGAGTACTGCAGTACTCATATTCTCACTTCTTGTGTTCATTCGAACATTTTAGTCTGAGCTGATTCCTATATCATAATCTAATGAAGAAATCAGGACTTTAATAACAGTGTGATCACTTTGAAAGCTTCATTTGAAAGATCTCACATCAGGACTTCAGATTTAAATTTTGAGCTTTCTATTACAAATACAAATTTTTGTTTGAGTGAAAGTTACAAGGTTGATATGGTTGTAACCTTTTTGGGGGGCATACGGTAGACATAAAAATAAACTTAGGTCTGTACTTTTTTGTTACCCAATTTTTTTTTTTCTCTGTCAAATGTAGCTTGATGAATTTTAAGACAATCATTAAATTATAGTCCCCTGGCTATCTTCTTGTGTCTGGAAAAGATGATGATTTTCTTATGATTCAGAGCTATGGCAAGAAGGAAGTGGCATAATGCTTTTTTAATTAGAAGGTTACTAGTAGTATAATTCATGTGTAGACCTTAGTGCTTGAAATGGGCAAGAGTATTGCAGTGCATATGGTTTGCCTCTTGTTTTTTAGTCCCTACTTGCAGATTGCTTTTGAAGTTACTGCGGTGAGCAGGCTGCTTAATGGGAATACGTTTGGGTTTTTTTGGCCATTCCTCAAGGTATCAGGAATGTATAAGGATCTTGTATTTAAGTCTGAAATAAAGCTTAGTAATTTCCAACTTCGAAATTACCTCTTAAACTACCCATTTCCAAAAGAACAAAAATGAATTGCAGTCAGATGTCTGCAGCAAGGGTGGAGGTTAAAAATAAAATGTAGCTTTTCCCGTATTACAAAGGGATCTTTTAATTTGATTCTAACTGTTCTTAGAACTTCACACTGCTCAAGAGCTTATTGTCCTCAGTTGTATGTGGTCTTTGACAATTCACCGTACTGATTGCTTGACAGAAACGTATACGAAACCTTCTTGTAGACATTGAGAATTTTATAGCAAATGATTGCCCTTGTCATGAGAATGACAAGCAAAAAGCATGAAGGTTCCCTTTTTGCAGGATGTGGGAAGCGTTACTACATACATAGTTCGATCAGTTTTAAGTCTGGATTTTATTTTTAAAAAAAAAAATTCTAGAAGTCAAAATAAATGCCTACTTTGAGATAAATATGCTCGCATGTCTGGCTTAGAATAATCATCTTTATGTGCCAGGTTTTATTTTATTCCATAAGTCTTTTCTGTATGTATATCACACCTATTTAATATATTGTATGCTTGTGTTCCATGGTGGAGACAGCGGAGGTGTAATTGCTTTTCTTACCTTGAGTAAACTGTGAAACTTGAGTGACTTCAGTGTACATAATAGTTGTTTGTAGTAGCTGGTTATACTTCAAAAAGTATGGAATAAGGGTGCATCATCATTGCTATGCATGTGTGCTTATTCCTGTAGAAAAATTTTAAGAGAAAATAAGAATGTTTGAGGGGTCGCGTTACATGTCAAAGTATTACTGAAGAGGTGGGCTCTGAAAAGTGGATGTGTAACTTTTGTTCATACTGCCAAATGATCCAGAAACAAAACTGAGAAATATAATGATGGTCTTGTTCTGCAGCAGCCTGTCCTTGCCAGAATAATTACAAAGCACTGGTAAAACATTTATTTCAGTCTTTACTTGTCACCTGCCAAGCAAATGAACAAGTAAAACATAGTCGAAAATAACAGAAGTCTCAAGAAGTGGGTTCATCAATAGGTAACTATGTCAAAAAAGAAATGTGTGCTTGCTTATATATGAATGCCCAAAGTCTCTCAAGATGGTCAGCTGAAGTATCAGTGGTTTTAAAATGAGGGTGCTGTCTTACCGGGCCGGGAATGAAGGGAGATAATCTTGTGGAAAAGTCTTAATTCTGTAACATGAATTGCTTAGCTATGAATGTCTAATTTGTTGTAGTTTACAGAAAGCTTAGTCATGTTAGATAAATAAATCAACTGCGTTGACAGGTAGCATTCAGTTAAGGTGAATTGAGCAGCTCTTAAGTACTTCTCAAGCGCTACCCAGGAGTTGGTGTAAGATGTAGCAACTGAAGAGTTGGTCTATAATAGTGAGCATTCTCATCGTTACATGCTCAAACATACGCTCAAATTCCAGTTCATACTACTCATGAAAAAGACTCAGTAAAGCATGTATTTTTTTATTTCAAAAAGAGTAATACAGGTTTGAGGACACTTTGAAGGGAGCAAAATGCTTAGAGCTGACATGGTTAGTGTTGATCATAATGGGAGTGTTGATCTGCTGGAGGACAGGAAGGCTCTGCAGAGGGATCTGGACAGGCTGGGTCGATGGGCCGAGGCCAATTGTGTGAGGTTCAACAAGGCTCAGTGCTGAATCCTGCCTTTGGGTCACAACAACCCCATGCAGCGCTACAGCTATGGGGAAGAGTTGCTGGAAAGCTGCCCAGTGGAAAGCTACCTGGCGGAAAAGGACCTGGGAATGTTGGTCGATGAATGTGAACCAGCAGTGTGCCCAGGTGGCCAAGAAGGCCAACAGTATCCTGGCCTGTATCAGCAATAGTGTGACCAGCAGGACCAGGGCAGTGATCGTCCCCCTGTGCTGGGCACTTGTGAGGCCGGACCTCGAGTGCTGTGTTCAGTTCTGGGCCCCTCTCGACAAGAAAGCCCTCGAGGTGCTGGAGCGTGTCCAGAGAAGGGCAACGAAGGTGGGGAAGGGCCTGGAGCACAAGTCTGATGGGGAGAGGCTGAGGGAGCTGGGGGTGTTTGGTCTGGAGAAGAGGAGGCTGAGGGGAGACCTGATTGCTCCCGACAACAACCTGAAAGGAGGATGTAGTAGGTGGGGGTCGGTCTCTTCTCCCAAGTAACCAGTGATGGGACAAGGGCACATGGCCTCAAGTTGCACCAGGGGAAGTTTGGATTGGATATTAGGAAGAATTTCTTCCTCGAAAGGGTTGTCAAGCACTGGAACAGGCTGCCTAGAGAAGCGGTGGAGTCCCCATCCCTGGAGGTATTTAAAAGACGTGTAGGTGTGGTGCTTGGGGACATGGTTTAGTGGTGGACTTCAGTGTCCTAGGTTTAGGTTGGACTTGATGATCTATGGTGATTCTTTGTCACCTGTTTTCTTAACAGTTAGAGTAAGTGTATGCCAGCTATCAATAAAAGCTTATGAAAAGCCTGTGATAAAGTTGGTATGAACAAATAGCAAAGAAAAAAACCACATCCATATCTGTCTGACTTGTAAATTATAATGGTACCACAGAAGCATTTGGAAAATATAAAGATATTGATGGAGACCAAAATGCATTATTTGCCACCTTGTTGTATATAGAAGCTGAGGAAGTTTCCTATAGTGGAATTGCAAGAAATGAGTCAGAAAAAAAATCCCAGTTTGAAAGTTCCTATTAACTTGTTTGGATTAGGGATTTTTAAAGGGCATCTAAGATGAAATTTCTGAACGCTTTAATGGAGCATGTAATATTAAAATTTCATTGGGTGCTCAGGAAGGAATGGGAGGTACTAAATGTGAGTAGTGTTGGTCTTTTTGTTTGTTTGTTTAACAAACAAAGTGCCAGGGGTATAAGGGATGGAGAAATCTAGAGAACTTCAACCTGGGATGGCTGAACTGTAGCAAAGAATAAAGCTGGTAGAGAACAGAATGGGTATGTCTGCTGTGATGAGGAAGAATCAGTGCCGACTTTGCAGAGGGGAAACTTTCCATCACCAATCTGTAAGGCAGAGTCAATGAGTGTGTAAATAAGCATAAGGTAATCCAATTTTACAGTAAACTTCAACCAGCTTGCTCACCCAAGGTTCCTGAAGGTACTGAGCTGTCAAGGAGTATGTGTACTGCTTTCCCAACCGAGAGGTATTGCTGTTCTGCAGAGGTTCCTGGTGTTTCGGAGTAAATGGTGAGGTGACAAAGATTGACAAAAGAAAACATTTAAAACAGTGAAAACAACTTGTTAAAGCCAGCAGTTGTGCTATACTGACCCACTTGGCAGCAGCTGAGTGTGTTGGTAAATGCAGAGTAATCCATATGAGTGGAAGAGGGGAAGTGGAGGAGGAAACCAGTCTAAATTGTGCATGGGCAAACATGGGCTCTAAGTAAGGTTTTTATCTGGTGGGGGGAGGGAGAGTGGAGAATTTGAGTTACTGTGAATGATTCCATTGTCAAAAAGACAAATATGAAAACAACAGAGAAAAAATTAAGGTTTGACACGACTTTATGAAGATACCATCTATTCCATGTGTAGTTCTGCTCTCTTATGCCTCCCAAAGAGACAGGGGACTTGGAAATGATGCGTTGGAAGTCAGCAATGATGACTGAAAGTACGCAATGTCTTCCAGAAGCAATCAAACAGACTGCCTCTTGCTCTCTACAGAGAAAAAAAAATGAGGACGAGTGATGTAAAGGAAGCTTGTAAGATTGTAAGTGGCATAGACATGAAGAGAGAATAATTGATTGTAATTTCTTGTAAGGCAGATCCGGAGATCCTGTGAAGAACT
Organism: Cariama cristata; assembly: GCF_000690535.1. NCBI lineage: Eukaryota > Metazoa > Chordata > Aves > Cariamiformes > Cariamidae > Cariama > Cariama cristata. Next base: position 16,590 of record NW_009611229.1, read on the forward strand.
CAGCTTAGTTAAAGTAAAGCAAAAAAATATTCTTTCCTGCAGCTTGTAATTACATTGATCCCAAAAGTTTAAATGTTTAAAAAAGTGATTAAATGAAAATCTAGCAAGGGTTGTCAAACCTGCAGGAGCGGTCATGGTGCAGGAAGAGTATAAGCCACAGATGACTAGATGCAGGTAGGAGGGGACTATTGCAGCATTCTTGCCCTGCTTTTATAATCTGCGTTTACTTAAGCATATGCTGTTGGCCACTTGTGGAAGCAGAATACAAAAGCTAGACATCAAGTGTTGAAGAAAAATTTGCCGCTGTTGCATCTTTTTGTCCAATACAGTCTGGTGTTTTTACGTTTGATTTCTGAGTTTGTTCCCCAGGTCTCAAAGTTTACATGAACTTTATTTGAAAATCTGGGATAGGGATGCTCTGGTTTTGCTTGCATCTTTGGACACTGGTGTGCTTATGTATTTCTGGAAGCATTTTTTGTCTGTCGAGCTTGATTAGTTGCCTTTGCACCTCTTCCTTGAATTTTATTTTCATTTAGTTCCATTATGTCTGGAGTCTGTGGCGAAATAACTTTTGAGGTGGGTGGTGCAAAAGTTCAAAATCATTTATGCTAA
>NW_009611230.1:0-31457 GCF_000690535.1 Cariama cristata
TGTGTTTTAGTAGTCAATAAGACTGTTTTAAATTGTCTCCAAATTGATGGTAAATCCTGCAAGTGGATTAGAATGTGCATATTGTGGAGCAATAACTAAGTTTTTATGAATGAATTGAAATTAATTTACATATAATGTGGCAATTTGTTAATAAAAAATTTCATTTAAATAATTATTTTTAATTATTTATCTTTTAAATATCATTGCTGTGTTATCATATTGGATATCTATTTCACAATTTTAATCCAAATATAATTAAATTCTGCGTGTTTACAAGTCACATTTGTTCATTGTAATTTCACACTAGCTTGCAAGATTAAAGAGTCTGATATAATGACTTCAGACTCAGCACACTTGCTTTCATTTATTACTCACGCATGTAATTGTTCCGGTTCACACAACTGGTTTACCTGTTTTAATCCATTCTGTAATTTAAGCATCTCTATATTCTTATTGTTTGCATCTTTCTTCCTCTCTTCCAAGATTCATAGACAGTCATATTCAGCTTTGAGATGCCTTGTGAAGTATTTACTTACCTTTCTTTTCATATTAGTTTTCAAATCTCATCTACTTTTCCCCTCTAAGTTACTCCATCAGCAATGATTAATACTACATTTTTTCTATATTGCTTTTGGAATTTAAAAAAAAAAAAACCAAAACCAGAAAAAAGCCTCAAAAAGGGCTTGCCAGTGCATTGCAAATAAAACTACTTCCTAAATGTGTTCAATTTGCACTTTCATTATGTGGAGTAATATGATTTTCATGGTCCTAATCTGAAAACAAGAAACGTATCAACTTTTTTTTTTCTTTTTTTTTTAAAAAAAATGAAGTCTATTATAGCACAGAATTTAATAAAACGTTCTCCCTTAATGTCAATAAATGTTTTCTAAATGGAATCTTTCACATGAGAATTCCACAACACATCACTTTTTGACTGAACTGGTCAAAGTAATGCATCTGTTGTTTATCAAATACATAATTCATGATGTGAAAGTTTAAGTCTAGCCAAAGACTTATGTGAGAGCCTATGACCAATACAAAATTATCGTGTCTGTTACAGTGATCTGTCTATCACAATTTTTGTATCTGCATCTGAACTAATTACCCATAGGTTTCCTATACAGTAAATGGAGACAATTGTGCACTTTAAGATTGTGATTTCTCGGACTTATTTTAGAATTTAACATTAGGACTAGATTTATCATCTCTAAAGATCCAGCCTCCATTTTGGATAAAGGATGACTGTGAGTAACTAGCTGATATAAAGGTAACAACATCATATTTGGCAGGAATTTCCACCTCACTGTGCCTATCTTCTCTTAGTTTTTAAAGCTACTAATGTTAAAAGCTCTTTGAACTTTTGAGAAAGTCTTATTGTTTATGTTTTCCTTCAGGGGGCTGATGATGATTTCCAGATAGTGGTTTTGCTTGATTGTCCATTAATTATCATTCCGAGGTTATCTACATTCCTGAAGATCCATGCTACAATTTACCTGAAAAAATGCCATTTATAATTCTTTATAGTCAACAGAAAAATAATGCCTAATCAAAAGAGTCAAGAAAATACTCACAGAGGATATCTTATATTCTTCAACATATGCAAACAGCTCGTAGTGCCTTAATCTTAAAACTTTCTTGAACTCTTTCTTGGCTTTATTAAAAATGTATTCCAATTATCAATGATAAGGAATGAAGATTTATTTTGCAGAACTGGAACCAAAAAAACCCCACCCAGGTAAAGCCTCCATGATTATAATACAATCATAATATTACATGTGACTGGAGTCTCTATGTATGTTCAGCAAATGTGCAAAACCATGTCCAAAGTGAAAACAAAGTTGATTAAATCCATTGTAGTTTATGAAAAGTGAAGGGCAAAAAAAAAAATCTCTTCATTTTTTTCCCGCTAAATGTCTGGGAACAGATTGTGTCCTCTTTCATAAATGCAAATGTAAATGACTAATAAAATAAAATAATATGTGAAAAGTACCAAAAGGAATAGAAGACATTTTTAAAACCTTTTTTCTCTAGAATAGTAAAGAATATTTTGAAGCATGACATTCATATTGAGCCAAGACTGTAAAAATTTCTTCATTTAGTCTTCCCTTTCAGATTACCCTGAATTACTTTTCTACTCACTTTCTGACCAAGTCACAACCTTCATTATTGACCTTGACATCACTGATACTGTCAAAGTTAGCATGATTATAAACATCTAAGCCTTGATAACAGAAATAAGCATGGTGATGGTGATATCTGCTGAGTGATATGAAGAGAAGTTAAAAAAATAATAAAGAAAGAGATAAAATCCATCCAAAATGAGAAAGTAATATGTGAAACATCTAAAGCCAAAGAAGGGAAATTGTATAAATAAGTGGGATGAAAGAGTTTCCTGCTTTCTATCAAGAATTAAATTTGTAAAATCTGATGAAAGGCATATTTCCAGCTGAGCAACTCACTTATGTTTCCTTCCATTTCCTCTTTCCCCCCAAAATGTCTAAGACTGGAATTTTGTCAGCATTTTAATTTCAAATTATGAATAATGTGACATTTAAAATATTGTATTTCTGTCATTCTTTACAGTTCCTTTTGTTTTTTTTTTTTACATTTTTCCCTTTTCCATTTTGCCTTTTTCCAAACAATTACTGTTCATGTTTCCCTTTGTGCTTGTACTATTGTGTGCTATTAAAAAACTTCTTAATATATAAAGATTACTCATCCACTTTGAAGTGATTCACTACATCAGAAAACAGTGTCTATACTTTTTGTCTTTCTTGATTCATACTTACATATCTATATACACTTCCACAAACATGTTCTTTTGTTCTTTTGCTATAATTTTCCCCAGTTCTTCACTATCTGAAATGCCTGTATAACCATCTATGAAAATATAATTCCCATTTTCACCATACTCTTCATTTTGTCAAGTGATCTCACTCCAATAACTGTATTGAAAGATGTCTGTTTGGATACCTAGATTACAGAGCTTCTGTGTTTCAGACAGATGGGAGCAAAATCCTAGATCACATAGCTGAAAAGTTCTCCTTTGAACCAGCACTTTGTGACAGGCAGGTAACACAAGGTTATGTGATATTTTTGAAATATATTGAGATCTTGATAAAGTCCGGTTTGTGTGATGGAACTCTAGTTGAATGAACACTATTACAGCTTCAAAGAGGGAAAAAAACACCCCACAAATAACTTTCAGGGTTCATTCCATAAATTTCTGAAGATAGCGCTAATACAACTTGCTTGATAGTTGTAGCTGGCAGTCATTCTGCTGACCATTTCTTCTGAGCTCATAAGTAATGTACATTGCTGTTGGTTTATATGTCATGCAAAAACCCTGTTTGAACTAGTCTCCCTTAGACAGTAATAGGGAGCTTGGCTAAATCCATTTAGGTGGATTTGGCTTGGCTAAATCCACGCTGCTCTGGGACTTACTTTCTGCTTTCAGCCTAAGGTTACTGCATGAGAACTGCCTATGTTGAATAGGCCCTGGAAAATTTGACGTCTCAGTTCGTGCACAAAAACTGCTAGGGACAAAGTTATTAGCCATAAGACAAAACAAGTTTGAGGCCCTTCTAACAGGGCAGTAGTATATGAAGTTGTATTTCAGAGCCCAGGAATGTTCCTGAGTGGTGTGTGCTGTATTATTAAAGGCACAGACTCTGGTGCTTCCTGTAAGATCCCAGCTAAATGAGTAATAGGTTGTGAACAGCATCTTCTCCCCAAAAAACACTGTCTTTGTTTAAACATTGACTGTGTTTTGTAGGATTTAATTCTCTCTGATGGCTAAGAGTCTTTCTTTTTGTTGTTTTTTGTTTTGTTTTTTATTTGTTTCTCCTTCAGTATGACTCCCTGTTCTACAGCAACTGAACAAAGCTGAAAAGAGAAAAGAACCATCAACTCCACGTAAGAATTTAATATATGAGGTTTTTTCATTTGTTTTTCAGCTAACTCATTTTCTGGTAAATATCACAACATAATGGCACAGATTCTAGATTCTGTAGTGGTTAGTAAAGTAAATTAACAGAATATATAACCCCCTCAGACTTCATAGATCAAATAACCACAAAAAGGGGCACATTTTTATTATGACTGCAGTTTCCTTCCAATGACACAGTACATGGTTCCCAGAAATGCCACAGATTAACTTTTGCTTAAAAATGGAAAAAGAGCCCCTTAGCAGTCATTGTACAATTAAAAAAAAAAAAAAAAAAAAAAGGAATATACATTCATTTCCAGATTCTGCTCCTCTTTTATACCCAGAAGATTACATTGTTCTTATTAAATTTGAAGTGACCATTTTAGATAAGGGAAAACAACCTATACCTATGTGTATATGATTATCTAAAAGTCTTTAAAAAATCCTTTATATGACTCCTTATAAGCATAAAACTTCTTGAAACAACTTTGATTTTTCACAAGACACTTACAGAATTTTCAATCATTTCTTCTTAAAGAAAGCAGACTCTACTGCAAGCAAGAAAAATATTAGCCCATTTTTATTCCCCTTGTTACAGAGTCTTCCAAAATACAAGAACAGTCTTCGCTGTCTTATAGATTTAATTTTGTAAGTATACATGAACTTGAGGGAAGGCTTCCTTTTTTCCTTGTCTTCTTCCCATATTGAGAGAAATCAGTCCCCTATTTCAATATAAATGTCTCTTTTTAATCTGTGTAACATGACTCCAGATGAGGAAGAAAGAAGACGAGCCTGTCTTGAGAATAATGCAATCTACCATAACTACACATACATAAACCCATTTGTTTTGGATAGAACAAAGACACATAATAGTCCAAATACAACAGAGAGTATATTAAACACTAGATTTATGCATTACTCAGCACCACCAAACAAGTTCTGACTGAAATTTCTCATGGTAGAAATAGAAACACTAATAACAATAAGGTAGTAGAAATGCATAGGTAAAGTGACATGCCAAAAGCATAAATGCTTTAATTCAGTTCGCTTTGATGATCTGTTTCGCTTCTGCATCTTATTCCTTAGATTGGGCTGAATCAAAAGCAGCGTGACCAGCAGGTTGAGGGAGGTGATTCTCCCTCTCTTCTCTGCTCTGGTGAGGGCCTCCCTGCAGTACTGCCTTCAGGTCTGGGGTCCTCAGCACAAGAAAGACATGGACGTGTTGCAGCGAGTCCAGAGGAGGGCCACGAAGATGATCAGAGGGTTGCAGCACCACTCCTAGGAAGACAGGATGAGAGAATTGGGGTTTTTCAGTTGGGAAAAGAGAAGGCTCTGGGGACACCTTATAGCAGCCTTCCAGTACCTAAAAGGGGCCTACAAGAAAGCTAGGGAGGGAGTTTTTACAAAGGCATGTAGTGATAGGACAAGGGGCAATGGCTTTAAACTGGAAGAGGGAAGATTTAAATTAGATATTAGGAAGAAATTCCTCACGGCAAGGGTGGCAAGGCGTTGGCACAGGTTACCCACAGAAGTTGTGGATGCCCCATCCCTGGAAGTGTTCAAGGTCAAGTTGGATGAGGCTTTGAGTAACCTGGTCTGGTGGGAGGTGTCCATGCCCATGGCAGGGGAGTTGGAACTAGATGATCTTTAAAGTCTCTTCCAATGAAACCATTCTGTGATTCTATGATGATTCTATGTTTATAGTAATGAAAAATGAAATGTTACAAATAATAGAAAAAGAGAGAATATTTAGAAACCTGAGAAAATATATTTTTAAGAATTGTATTTTGTATGAAGTCAAGAAAAGAACTAAAAACCCAACAGCATGTGGGATAGAAGAAATGAAAGGGAAATAAATCTGAAGCAATGGCTTGAAAATATCATATGAGCAAGAACTGTGACTCCGCCACAAAGCAAGCCAATGTCTGCCTAGGCTGCATTAGGAAAAGCATTTTCAGCAGGTCAAGGGAGGTGATCCTTCCGTCTGCTCAGCCATGCTGAGGTCACATCCAGATTTCTTGGTCCATGTCCAGGCTTCCCAATACAGGAGAGACCTGCACATAGTGGAGGGAGCTCAGTGAAGGACCATGAAGATGATTAGGGAACTGGAGTATCTGATATATGAGGAGGTGCTGAAAGAGCTGGGACTGTTCAGCCTGGAGAAGGCTCAGGAAGATGTAAGTGTGTATAAGTTCCTAATGGGGAGGAATGGTGAAGACAGAGTCAGACTTTTCTCATTTGCGCCGAAGTGACAGAACAAGAGGAAACAGGCACAAACTGAAATACAAGAAGTTGCATTTAAACATAAGAGAATACCTTTTTTAACTATGAAGGCGGTCAAAGACTGGAAGTGTTTGCCCAGAGGGTGCTTCCATCCCTGGAAATCTTCAAAAGCCATCTGAACATGGTCCTGGTCAACCAGCTCTACATTGCCCTGCTTGAGCAGGGAGGGGTTGAACCAGATGACCTCTAGATGCCCCTTCCAACTTCAACCATCTGTGATTTTGTGAAAAGCTATGTAATGAAATACAATAGGGAATTAGAGATTTTCCAGGAAAAAAGATTATGATACTGATGAAGAAATACAATTTAATAGGGAAATAGCTCTAATGCACTTAATTTGGCTGCTTGGAAAACAGAAGTTTCAATGTGGCATCTTTCATCACAGTAGATGTAATCGAAAGCTCATGAGAAGAAGGAAGGAAGGAAGGAAGGAAGGGGGGGAGGGGAAGGGAAAGGGGAAGGGGAAGAGGAAGGGGAAGGGGCAGGGGAAGAGGAAGAGGAAGAGGAAGAGGAAGAGGAAGAGGAAGAGGAAGAGGAAGAGGAAGGAAGAAAATTTATATAAAATTTTCCCGAATGCTTTACAAGGAAGTCTCTCATTAGAAAGGAACAAACTAAAGCAAATGAAATGTTAAAAAATAGGCACGCAGAATAGACACCTTACACACACATGCACACCTATATTCACTATGCAATTTAGATAATTTCATAGGTATTTTTGAACAGTTAAATTTCAAGTAACTTTAAAAATTATTTAGATATGTTAGTAAAATATTAAATACATATTTTATTTAGAATAAAAGTCACCTTACTAGCTGGTTCTGCTGAAATGGATAAAACATTTGCTTGTTGTGAACTTTAAAAGTACCTCATTCCATTATCAAAAGCAGTTCAAAGCAGAAGAATTGCTCACAGATGATTGAACAATCAGTACAAGAAAATGTACTTTCCTATCTGTGTCAAAACACACATGGTTTCCATGTACAATTGAAGTTTTTTAGAGATAAAATTAGTCTCTTTAGGTTTGACTTCAAAAAGTTGTTTAAATATGTGACATTTCAAGTATCATTCAAATTTTAACTAAAATGCACTTTAAAATAAATTAAAACCAAGGTGTTTTAATCTCTAGATTACACCAGAGCATTCATGTGTGCTTGGTAACTAAAATTAAATGCATTTTAAAGGTGAAACAAATAAGTCTTTAGTGCTAGTACCTATATTCAGGTTATTTTCTGATAGCAGTGGACATCATTGTCATCAGAAATGCAGGAAACTACTTCACATGATCCAGATGCAGACATGGCTGAAGAAATAAAGAAATTTGAAAACAACCTTGGTATCATGGTGATAAAAAGTTATATTTTCATTTAACTGAAATGGGAAAACAGAAAAAAAATCAAAACCTAAAATAATTTTTAATATGATTTGCCTGTGGATCTAAGATTTAGAAACGGCTGTAAATTTCAAAATCTCCAATTTTTTTGAAAGTTAGAACACATTTTTCATTCCATTCATTTGTAAATTACCTGTATAGACTACTCACATTAGAAAATGTTCACATATTTCACATGATCTTAAATCTGAGAAATAAATAGTCTGCAATATACAGCACTATCTCTGTAGTTATCTGTTTCAATCATTTGTGTCATATTCCTACCTTATTTCTTACACATGGTGGCTGTTTAAAACAGACCCATATGGTTGAAAGTAATCCAAATATACTAGCATCATATTTAAAATAATTTTAATATTGATTTTTGCTATTGAACATTTTACTATCTCTTTCCATTTTTTGCAGAAATTACTAGAATTATTTCTTTTCTGATTTGTCTGGTTTCTGGGAAATTACCCTGCCCTTCAAATAACCTAGTGATTTTTTTTTCCCCAAAATGATTTATAGAAGCCCCTTATTTATTCCAGTATTTATTATTGCTCTGTGTAGCACAGAAACCATGATTCCCTGCACTTTCCTATGCATATTGTTTAAGATCTTTCTTCTAACTCCCTATTACCTTGAGGATCAATAACAGATATCCAGATCACCTTTTCCTTTTTGTCATTCTTAAAAACAAATAAGTAAATATTTCACTACTACTTTTTGCATCTTCAGATGGGTTGTTTGAGAGCTACTGCTATTACTGCACCTGTTTTTCTATTAACTTAAAAGTGTCTGGAGTGTTCACAATCAAACTCCAGAAATCTTTTGATCTAATCTCACATAGATTAACTCATATATACTGTCACTTAGAGAATGACTCCTGAATTGTTCTGTTTATGTTTTGTTCTCTGAATCTTCACTGTTAACCTCTATAGTGGACCTGGTCTTGCACAGATAAAACCATGGGGTTAATTTTTGCACTCAGAGTAGTTCTGTTGCAGTCAATAAATACCTGTCAATGAATGTCTGTACAGTAACACTTCCGAACTGTTATGGGAAGGATCAAGATAGGATTACATGGTTGGCATAATCAAATGCTTTGTGATAAAAAGGTTGTATTGCAGACTGCTCCAACATGTGGTTTTAATTTTCTAATGAGGGTCTTATTTGGATCACAAATGCATGCTTATATCATGGAAATTTTTACTCCTATTAGCTAAGCCTCTGAAGTCATTTCAAGGCATATGTATTTGAACTGTTTTATTTCCTTTGAACACTTTTCAGAACATTGGACTTTATAAACTAATTTAGAAACAGCAAGACTGACTTAGAACAGAAATACTCTTTTAATGAATAAATTTTAATATTTCATTACACATCATAAGTGAAATTTCTCTTTATTTGGAAAGAAGTTTTTTTATGAAAACACTCTTAAAGCAGCAAAGTCACATTTGAGCACAGTCTTAACACTAGAGTTAGACAGCAACTTACTTTGCATTATTTAATGCAACAGCTTTAAATAATTAATGGCAAATTTACTGAATTTACAGTTCTATAGCACAGATTTTGGCTATTTTTAGAGAGAAATTATATTGTTCTCTTATTTGACACTGTGCAGAATAACAAGCAGTTCTTCTCTACCTAAGAAAACTGTAATGAAAAGATCTGCTTTCCCTTTCTGAGTCCACTCTTTTTATTTTTTTCCTGCAACTTGTGTCTGATATTTCTTTACCAGCATTAAACTTGTGCTTGATATCTACTTACCCCTATAGGAGAAGACAGGATCTGTTTTTAGGCTCTCCAAAGGTTTATTTTCACAGGATTCAGGAAGCAACTGTATGAACTGCTCTGGTGACAAATCCTACTATTAGGTCTCTCCAAACTGGCTTCTGTTAATCTTCCCTCATGTTCCAAATGAGAGCTCATGTTTATTCATATTAAGATACCTACAGGACCATGATGCTAGAAGCTTAAGTTTTTCAATAAAGATATCCTCTTTTATAGATTTGATTGATTACATAATATAATGAGCTACTTCACACAGAACAAATTAAATTGATTCATACATGCATATCTATTTACAGCATTGTAGGACTAAATAAACTAATAAGGTATGCCATCAGAAATAGAGCCTCTAGCAAAGTAAATAGAAGGTAAAGATACTGTGAGAGGCCTAAATATCTCTCTTTGGAGATCCACACACTGAAGCACACACCAACTATATACTCGTTTTGTACATTTATGCCCAAATATTTGATTAAGATCAGACAGCATGTTGGGCTATACTTTTTGTTTTTCCATTCAATATTTACAAAACCATTTTTGCCAAAAATAATCTAGACAATCAAATTAAATGCGATATATAAACAGAACGTAATACCATATTAACTGTCACATCATATGTCACAGAAAGTAATGACCTTATTCACACACCTGCACATACCTTCTTAAGAAAGAAAATCAAAAGGCATCCTTACCTGACCTTTGTAGTGCCTACAGCTAAGGTGAACATCAATATTCACTAGTCCAAAAAGTACACACACATATCAGCGCTCTTTCAGTATTTACCACAAAGGATCTTTAGTACCACTGAGTTGTGAAGTCAATAATGAAGCTCTCTGAACTACTCAGCTAACAATGAAATACAGATCAATTGAGACTTGTTTTGTTTTGGTGTCACTGTAGAACAAAAAAATTATTTTCTCACACACACCCCAAAATAATTTATGAGATATGTGTTACTGTTTTTATTTTAGTTTCAAAGATCATCCTTTGAAGTCAGTTGCATAGGAAGAAACTCATATCCTTTTTCTTTATCACTATTAGTCTTTTTTTAGTTATCTTTAATATATCCATGACAGAAAGTACAGTTCATTGTGTCCCTGAGCGGAACTTGTCTTCTGATGTGATATTTAAACTACTTTTACTTCTCAAATTAGAAAGGAGAAAGATTTTAATTCTGACAATGGCATGAAAGTGGGATAAACAGTTACTGTTTCAGGCCTGGTGGGAGCTCACTGAACTGTAGTTAAAAAAGAATAGGTCTTTTCATGGTCTTCTTTTAAACTGTAAAACTGTTATTTTGAAATCCACAGCACCGCTTGTTTTCCAGGCAACACTTCGATACCATGCACTATCATTTGCCTGTTGATAGCAAATGTTATCAACTAGCACATTTACCTTCAGTACACTTGAACAGTAAACTGGAAATTCTGCCAGTTATTCATTCAAAATACAAACAAATGTATCCATTACTTGACTAACTTCTCAATCCATAGTTTGAGCCAAAATTTCAACTAATTTAATGGAAGAAATCCATGAAAGAAAAAGAGATTCCTCATTTTTCTAACTGAAAGTCTAAATAATGGAACAAGTTCCTAAAGCGTCGGGAATACACAAGGAAAGTATTGGCCTGTCTACACTGGAATTAAAATCTGCTTGGAATAATACTTTCTTGGGTGGAGATTAAAGTATTTCATACATTCAGTGAATTTGCTGGAGGTCAGTAACACACACCTTCACTGGTAGGCTACAGACAGGAACAATGATACTGCTTTTACTCTTAATGATTAGAAACTCAGTTTGCTTGGGCTTTTCTCAGGGATTGATACTTTAACTTAAAATGTTGCTGAATATTATTAGCACAACATTTGAACAGGATATGATCAATAACATTTTAATAACATAATCACAAAAAAGGTCTATGTGTGGTAAACAAGTAAACTAGTAATAAATAGTTGAGATATGAAATCTATGCTAAAAGGATTTACTTACAAGTGTCTATGCAAACCGAAAACAAACAAATACTACCTTTACAGATCAATGACTGCCAAAATCAACTTTGTAAATGTGTTTTACAATACTTATGCTTCAGATTTTGATTATGGAGGTAAAAATGGCCCATGTTGTATCACTGCTTCTACTAAGAAGTCAGTTAAATAATCTACGTATGTCAAAGAAAAGTATTATGTCTTGTAAAACCTACTTTTGGAAAATTCGTAAGCGGAAAGAGGGTGTCAAAAGATCCTGTGCAGAATAATCTGTGATTATCTCATTGAAGATCTCTCATTTAGGAATTGTATGCTTCATGGCCTTCCCTCCTACATAGTCAACTACATAAATAAAAATTGAATACAATTAAGTATGAACCTTTGTAACTCTGAGGGATTCATTCAATATTTGCACAACAAAGGAAGTAGATACCATTACACTAAATTTGCACAGTTGAAGTATCATACGGTCAGAGGGATTCCCATGAAAATAATCTTTCATAAACACTATGCCTGACCGACCCACAGATATCTAATCTGGGTTCCTAGTAAACAATGACACACTAAAACTTTTGCAGCAAGCAGACCAATGCAGACCTAAATTTCAGTTTACAAGCTGTATCTTCATTTTAGTGAGGAATCTTAAAATAAACAATTGTTTATTATTATTATATTGCAATTTAAATGTGGGGGGTTTTTTGACACAGGAATTATGACCAAAATCTGTTATGAAACCAGAGCTCTTTTATCAATATAGCAGTTTATTAACCAGAGACATGGATATCACCTTAATAATAGAAGTTGCTTTAAAGTTGTTATTGTGCTGACATTTTAAAACAGCAAATTCTAAGATGAATAAACAAAAAAAAAGATGATGAAAAAAATGTGGAAAGTTTTTTTTTTTAAAGAAAACCTTGAATTCCTTTATTTTCTACATCTATTTGCAAGAATACTTTCCCCCTTTTATCTATTTCTTCCCTCACTATATCATACCTATTTTCTTAAGGTCATAGCCTCCCACCTTGTGTAAGAATAAAATCACTGTCCTAAAGATGCAAGTTTTTTGGCATTATTGTGTGTGGTCTATATTTTGCGTTATAAAACTCTGATCATTATTATAGGGTGTTCAAGTCCTGTAATAACAGACATTAGATCAAGATGATTCATAGAAAAGTTCAAAAGGACATTATCTTTGTTTGCAATCATTTGATTTATTTGACAGTTAGCTTTCTTACTTCTTCTTCCTCCCTCTTGACTGATACTATAAATATTTTTCTTCTTGTTGAACAGACAAAGACACCGTGGTGAAATCCTTACCCCTGGCAAAGAACTTCAAAGTAGAGTCATTATCCAAAGTCACAGCAGCAAACAGCAGCACATCTGAGAACCTTAGGCTCAGGGGGAAATTCATCAAAAGGGTCCCAATCACACCTGAGATATCCTTAATATTAATGCAGAATTATCATTTTGGATTTGGATCCATAGATTGGGTGAAAATGCACAGAAATATTCAGGTTTAAATCACTAGAAAGCAAAGTTCCATTTGTTTGACAAGAATAAAGTCAGTAAGAAATGAAATATAATATATGAAAGTCAGTAAGAAATTAAATATAATATATGCTGTATGTCTCTCATGTAACTATAAAAGGAAAAATCAAGAATGATTTATTTTTAAGAAACAGAAAAATATGCAGAAAAAGCAAATTCATTTTTATTTCAATGATTTTGTCTTTCCTTTGGCTTCCGTGACATCCCCTGCAGGGACTTAGCAAACATTGAGAAACTACCTTCCAGGGCCTGTCACATTCTGAACATACTGAAAAAAGAAGCATTTATATCAACCCTGATTTCCATAGGAAATAAAATCAGGCTCTCAATATTCAATCATAAAAAAACATATGATCTGAGGGAAATAATTTCTCTGTAAGTGTTCTCCAGAGAACCCCTGCAGGCTTCAATAGCTGAGCTCTCATGAAGCCTGATTCTAATTCAACTGCATAAAATCTCACCTCACTGGCCCTGCAGCACATACAGAGCAGGCTTGTTTTTAAAGCCCTCTGATCCACAAGAAATCTCTTGGAAATCCTCTGTCTTGACAAAAGTACCCCAGAAACTTCTTTTCAGATTGAGGAAACAGAATGGGAGTGCAAACAAACCCCCAAAACGTTGCATTAACAGTAAGCAGTACATCCTATGAAGCCAGCAAAACAAGCTAACAGAAATATAAATCTCCCAATGACGTTCAAAGACAGTATCAAGCTGAATAATTTAATTGGTCCAGTTTCAGCTGAAAATTTAAAATTTTACTTCTGGCATTCATGTAAACTTTGAGACTGAGTTCTGGCAAACAGAATCGTAAGGCTTTTGTGTGAGGACTTGACTTAAAAATTTGAAAGTCACAGTGTCATACTCAATTTTGAAGATGTGCAGCCTCTGAGGTGAAATTACTTGTTTCTTTTCACAGTCACTCAGGCTCAACAAGCAAGTGATAAATCTTTGTCTCAGGAACTCATGGAAGAAAACTCTTCCTACCTTATTAATTCAATACTGCTCTTGTTTAAGACTCACATTCTCTCCAGTGCAGGTCTTTGCAATACCCTTTTCACTAATACATTCTAGGAGTGTATTTCTCTCATCAGTTGTTTTTTTCCTGGGTTTTGGGGGGTAGTTTGGTGGGTTTGGGGTTTTTTTGAGTGAAAAAAAAGAACCCCAAGTAATTAACATGCTAATTTAAAAACTCACTGGTAAAACATACACTCATAAAAAAATGAAACTCTGAGCTTACAAAGCTCTCTGATGCAATTCAGACTCTTCCAACGAAATAGTGAAATGCTATTTTGGGAAAAGAAAAAAAAATACTTCTCGGTACTGAAACTGTGACTTGTATAGAGAAACATTTTCCTTCTTTTAGCCTTAATGTACTGCAGTATTTCCTCAGGGCTGAGTTTTGCTCATACTACATATCAGGATGGCAAAGATGTTTAGCAACATGTTTTTCAATTACAGATTTTTTAATTAGCATTTTTAAAGACAAATATTTACAAACAATGCACATACTGGAGAAATCATTCTTGTAGGTTCCCAAACAAAGCACGTTCTCTATTAGCCTGTCTGAGGGGAAAAACGACGCAAGGACTGTCCAGCTCTTCTTACTGTCCTGCAAGAATACACTTGCTACCCCAACACAATACCCTGAAATGCTGAGACTATAAATTACTCAGCTGCTTATTTAAAATTGTCATCCTTACAAATTCATGCTTTGGAATGGCAACACTTGGCATCACTGAAGGGATTCCGAAATTAAGAGCTAAAACTTTCTACAGGTAGGTGCCTTCTAATGGCTGGGGACAACATAATTTACTTTAATCAAGTATACAGAGAGCCTGGCATCTCAGCAAACCTTCATTGGATCTAATTAAACCTAAATAGCTAAGTCCTTTATAGACATCTATATTTAGGGGTCTGAATTTGAAGCTGAATTCCATTTTTATATGTGTAATGACCATGCTGTCCAACAGCTTATTGGGGCAGTTCTTTCAGCCATCTATGAAACTGCTCTTAATTTTCTCTGGGATGATGCACAGTTTTATCACTATGGGAAGGAATCTGTGGACAGTCTCTGATAATGGGGAGAAGAAGAATCATACTGACAAAGTAGTGGCTTAGGTGCTTAGTTCTTCAGTCCAATCTAGAACCTAGGGGGTCCAAATGTAATCCTAAGTAGGTCAGTAATTCAACAACTGCTCAAGCCTGCCTGAAATACAAATCTCAGCATTTTGACTGAAAACAGATGAGGGACCCAAATAATTTGAAGTTCTTAAGACATCCATTTAATGTATAGAAAATAGGTTTTCCTTTTGTAAGTTCCTGAGAATTTTCAGTTTTGTTTTTTGAGCTTTTTTTTTTTCTT
Organism: Cariama cristata; assembly: GCF_000690535.1. Classification (NCBI taxonomy): domain Eukaryota; kingdom Metazoa; phylum Chordata; class Aves; order Cariamiformes; family Cariamidae; genus Cariama; species Cariama cristata. The sequence goes on from NW_009611230.1 coordinate 15,267, forward strand.
CCTCAGCACTGAAATAGAAGACTAACAAGTTGATCATTCATGATTATTTCTAGTGACATATGGTCCTGCATGGATGATAATGTCCCAGAAAGCTAAGGAAACAGAGTCAAAATATGTTTTGTGCACTAGTATTTTATAAATACAAACAGATAAATAACACCTTATCTTTGTCATTTATTCATTAGTGTCCAATGAACAAACCACATACATTTGTTTGTGTCTAAAACAATTCATACAAGGCATTAAAACTTTTAAGCAGATGTCCACGTTGCAAAAATAATGTGTCTAGTTAAAGGTGGTTAAATAAGTGTACACAATTCCTTTTCTCATTGCCAGAATGAAGAATCACCTTTTTTGCTTTGCCATGTGCACAGATACAGGTGACAGGCATAGCCATCCAGGCTGTGAGTTTTTTCCCCCTGTCTCCATATTCTCACACAAACACCAAATAAAACCAGGTGAACAGTAAAACCTAAGCTTTCCACATGACTTGGTGTATTTATTCTGTTCCGTAAATAGAAAGCTGTATTCTGTACATTGCAAGTAAAGAAAAATAACAAACAACTCTCTTTTGCCCCTCAATATTTGCAATTTGGACCTATAAGGCAAATAATTGGTTGCACACAAAAGACTTTTCTAGAAAGGGTAAACTTTATAATTTTCAGCCTATTTTTTCTGGATCTTTGTAGATCTCTGAAATTCTGCTTAGCTAAAAGAAGGTAAGCTCTTTGTGAATAGTCCTAAATTCATCTTGTGGAGTCCCAGACCTCTATTGTAATCTTTTAGGGAAAACATATATATTGGAAAAATATACGATTATGCAGCTAGCAATATTCATTCCTCTTTTATGAATTTTTTTTGAAGATCAAAGTTATTTTATTCCAGAATACCGAGCACTTCGAATATATATCATGGTACTTGATGCTCTCAGCCAAGTTTCTGCTTGGTATAATTAACTGAAATCATTCAAGAGTACATTTTACTAATTTTTAGTAATCTCACAGGACTCTGATAATTGTTTATAAATAAGTAGTAGTAGCAGAATTGACTGACAGAAAAAAACATTTGCAGTAGAACTGTATGTTTGCTTCAGAAGAATCAAGATCACTTTGAAAATATTTTCTGGTTGTTGGTGTCTGGGAAGACAGCTAAACTTATTTTTCAATACACTCAATAAGAATAACACAGAAGATTTAACACTACTAAAGCAACCTTTGATTTTGCTGCTTCTAACTTTTTCATCCATAAATTAGCAATCTGAATGTTATTTTCATGCATATTTTATGTCAAATGTCAAAAAGATGTCAATACCAGCTTTTAATGAGTCCCTTTGTTATAAATTGAGCACATATTGCATAGATTGCATTTTCCCTAAGCTAAGGATGTTAACTTCTGAAGAAAAGGTTCTGAGAATTTAGGAGTGCTATTTATTGTATGAATTAACTGAAAATACATTATTTAAAATGTCATAGGTCATATTAAGAATATATCATTTTAAGAAATACCATGCTTAGAGTATCTTCTTCACACTTCCACTCCAGCAGAAGCTATATTTAAGCAAAAACTGTCTCAAATCGGACAACATAGCTGTGTGTTATGATTAAATGCAAAGTTAGTTAAGCTATCATTCTAAATGGTTGTTTTGTGACATCAGAGGAACTAGAACTATCTGCATGCTAGAATTGCAGCTGTTGAAAATGCCCTTTCATACATTGATACATATGGATTTTCAGGTTCAAATAACCACTAAGTTTTCCAGATTTGTCTTTTAGGATAACATTATGTTAATTTTTTAACTCCTACACTAATATTATCTGCTTTAAATCTTTAATCCAGTTTAACACAGTTTTCCTTTGTTTTTGTTTTTCAGTATCAGTGAATACTGATTTATTTGCTGGTTTCTTCTTTCTATATTTCTGTACTATTTAAATATTTAACTATTATGTTTATTTATAAATGTATGTTATGTACAATGTACACCCAGTTCTTCAGCAGCTATCCATATAAGGTTGTCTGAAAATCAGAAGTGATTAAAGACACTGACTTCCGCACAACGAATAATCAGAAGCCCAGAATTATTCTGTTCAGAGCGAAATCACCGAGAGCTAAGCAGTGCCATGTTATCTCCACTCAAGAGAGAGCTGCCGTTGGTGGCATGTTGCTACAGAGCAAAGCTGCCTGCTTCAAAGAGTTTGTCAGACCATTGTGGGATTTGCTGCTGAACATGGACTTAAATACTAACCTAGCCATTACCAAATCAGAACTAGTTAGGATCACCAGGAAATCACTTTTTTCATTTTGTAATAAATGAAACACAAACATACTTGTGCTGGTCCCCACCTCACATGAACTGCTAGATACTGTCTGCTTAGCCACCACTGCTAGACTAGGCTGAAGGTGAAATTCAACATTGCTAGCTCCCGTAAGAGGGTCCCAAAGTAATGTCCAACTTCAAGTTACATTTTGGAATCACTATACCTGTAAAGACTGCATTCTTTGATATTGATGGTGATTTTAGAAATAGCTAGCAGCTTCAATAGCAGCTGAGACCACCTCAAATAAACCTCAGATCTATGAGGAACTGAGCAATATTCTGTGCTCCCTAGAGAAACAGGAATGTGTAAAGCTTTATAAAATAAGAGCAAAACAGACAGGATGGTGAAGTATTGTTATCCTATTTGGTCTTTGTTTACAATGGAATTTACCATAACACCAAATATTTCACACCATTTCACCAAACAGTACATTGATCTTGATGATAGGATGCTTAACGCAAGCTGAACAAACCTGTCTTTCTTACTTTACAATTAGACAGGCAAAACCACAGCACTAACGATCAGAATGAATTTCCTCTGCTTATCTCATCTTTCACTTTTAATTCTTAAGTACAGTTTTGTTATCTTTTGGGAGTACTGACAGACTCAGGGAATGTAGCTGTCCAGAAGGAGCAAGTTCCTTCAGTCACAGTACAATGTGGAATTTTAGTTGGGGCATTTGATATACAAAGCGGAATAGAAATTAAGTCTGATGAGATTCCGTTTGCAATCCTCAGATGCTCTACTTGTGGGACTGACAAGACAATTCACTCTCTGTCTGTTATGAATCCTACAACTCATCTCCATGTGGCTTATAGTTCTGTTGTGCAGCAACTCAAGGGGCAGAACTGGAGGTGTAAACAGATCTCATGCACTTTATTATCATAGCGAATTACTTTAAGTTTCTGAACAAAATTGCATAATACAATACTGAAAATGCCATTACTGGTTCTGTTTTTTTTTTGGTTTGGTTATTTTTTAACCAATTCTGCTGCTCCAGCAGTAGTCAATAAGAATGACGGAAGCTTCTTCATGAATGTGTAAGTGTGTGTGTGCATAATAAACATATAATGCACACATGATTATTTATTTCCTTTAATTGATATAGACAGATAAGAGTTGGATCTTCAGTGCAAATTTTCTGTGTTTTCTTTGAAAGAAATATTAAATGTCAAACATTTTCAAAATGAAATTTGGAGGAAAATGCTTTTCAGATCAATTAAAAAAATTCTTCCTAGTTGCTACGACAAAAGATGTTTTAAAGTGAAAAGTTAAAGTAATATATTTAATGAAAAATCAAAGTATTAACAAAATATTAATATATCAGTAATTCTTTAAGTGTTACTCTAAAATTAAAAATAAAAAAGAAATGTCTTGCTAAAATATATTTCATTCCTAACTATTTAAAATTCAGTAAACCAACACTTCTAAACAGAAAAAATGTTTTCTAGTCTATGGACTGTCAGTTTTTTCTTCACCAAAGGGATATATAATAAACAAATCAAAATAAACTTGTAAAAAGACAGAGAATCATGTTTCAGGGCATAAAGCAGACTATCGGTGAAGCATTTTAGAAAGAGAATTGCTTTGCTCTGGTTATTTTGGAAGTCCCTCTTTTACACATGGGCAATCTGCATGAGACAACAGACTTCAGGGGAAATAGCTGTCGTGCTGCTGCTGAATTTGGCTGTAGCAGGACCCTGGAAAGTAATGTCTCCTGCTGATGTGGCACCCTCCTGCAGTGGCCCTGACTGAACCGATGCGTTAAGTATATTCTAAGCAAGCTCCTCTAGGGCCTTATGGGGAGAGTTAGTGATTATTATGCTCCGCTTGGGCAGAGGCACTTTTACTGGGGTAACCTTAAAAACATGCGCAGAGGGGCAGACCACCTGTGTCTTCAGAGCCATCAGAATGTGGGTTCTTAGACCTATTTTTCAGCGGATATCCACTTGACAGACACAGAAATTTTTGCTGAATCCATCTCTTAGGTTTATCCTTATCTTAAAACCGAAAGCTACAGTCCTAAATCAGGCAAATTTCCAGACAGTTTCAGGACTAGGGAGTTCTACGCCAGTGCTATTTAATCTGACCTTTCAGTGAGCTGTAAGTAATATATTTAGCCTTATGTGATCCAGAGTAATGGGGTGAATTATTCATTGAAGGAATAGTTTTAAAATCTCTTCCCTTTGATTTACATGAGAAACCACAGTTTACCTGGTTTACATAACCTTGCTATGCCGTTTATTCTTGTGAAGATATTTTCCCTCACTATTTAAATCAGCCATTGTGTGTAACTGAAGAAACAGAAAGAATTTTCAGTTATTTGGCTTCAATAGAAAAGTAAGTCCTTCAATTGTTTTCCACTATTTTTTACTTTTAAAGAAAGTTCATCAATTCAGAATTTGTCCAAAATCCTAGAAAACAATATTTTCACTTATTCTTCCATCTGCAATATTAAAAAAATACTTTGAACATAGACTTTTGGAAAAATCAGAGAATTCATTTAATGATTACACTGTACCTGTAACCACACCAGTCAGCCCTGCTTTGTATTATTATTCCATTTCTGTTTAAAATACCATTGTTTTTCTGAACAATGTCCAATTCTACCATAAATCTTACAAAATAATTCTGTCAAACTTTCTGTTAGTCCTCTAACATATGCTTGACAACTATATTTTTACAGCTTTTCACTGGTAAGGATTTCCATATAGTCTTTTGTCTTAGAATCAGCAGCTAGTTCAAAAGAAAATGTGAAGGTTTTCAGCAGCTCCTGATGGTTTGAGTAGCTACTGACCTCTGGGTAAAAAGAATAAACAGCAGAGTTGAGAACAAAAGGAGTCCTCAGACTCCTATTAACTCACAGTAATAAGGCAGACATGATGTACTGTGGTCAGTACAAGCCTCATTTGTAGATAAGCCACAAAGAAAAAGCATTCCATCACCAAAGAAAGGTCAAAGGTTAAAGTATGATATGATTGTTTTTAACTAATGTTCCAGAGACAAATTTCTGAAATATGAAGGAGTTCTTATATTTTGGAAATACATTTCAGGGTATTTTTGTATGTCACTTGATGTTTCAAGATGCATTTAACAAAGAAAAAGATTTTTGGTAGATTTTGGAGGAAAGGGGGGGCTGAAGGGAAGGAGATGTTGAGTTTCTTTCATAAAGTAGTCAAAGCAATGTTTACATAAAATCTTTACACTTTTTCTGGTACCTAATCTTTTGGAAAACAATCTCTTTTACCTAGCATAAATTATTTCAGTAGCAGCATGAAATATAAGGAGGAAAAATTATTTTTAATAAATTATTTTGACAATTGATAGGAATATGTAGAATAACTCAAATATAATTAAATAAGGTCAGATTATGTATGTCTCCTTACTTGGACTTGATTCTTCAATGGTATTACTGTTTTTATGTAAATTTTCCACACAACTTCAGGACTTAGAATGTTATTCCTGACAAACAGAAGAAAGAAATAAATAGCACATAAAATGCCCTCAATTTCCTTCCAATCAGAAGCTGATTGTTGAAGATTTGAAAAACATACCACTGTTAGTTTAACTGTAGTTACATTTTTCTGTTGCAGGCCCTATACAACACAAGCCCTAAAGAGCCTTGGGCCAACACACTGTACATGCCTTGACTATTCCTATCCAGCAATCGCAGGACCTCTCCCCATTTTTCAAATCTAGAATATGCTAATAAAAATCCTGTGGCTGGATCCCATTTCAGTGCTTTATTGCAAACCTCCAGAAAAATGCTAGCCATCTTTCTGAATACTCAAGGACTATCTTTCCATTACAGTTCTGAAAACCAGTGTAAGACTTTACGAACATGATTCACCACACTTTTTTATTGTAATTCAGAAATTATTTAGAGATAGATGTCCAGACTCTCTCAGTAGGTTGTGAAGAAAACTCTCCTGGGGAATATCCTATTCCATTCTAGAAAGACTGTCCAAAAGAAGTGAGGTGAACCACAGGAGTTACCAATTTGCAGTATCAACTCATAAAAGCATCAGCTTGTGACAGAAATCTGTTTACCATCACTTTTAAAGAGAATATAAATGCTATCTTTTTTGAAACAGTAAAATAAAATAAGACCTTAGGTAATTAGAAAATCAAGGCATTGAATTAGATAATAAAGCTGGGATATGAATTGTAAAATCCTAATTTGAGAGTTGTCAAAAGTGGTTTTGCCAGGCCATATTGTTCCATCAATTATGCTTATTGTTTCTCAGAGGATGACAAACATATTTTCTTTTAATGTGCACAATTTCATTTTATTTTCTGCTTTTCTGCAGTATTCATCAGTGACCATCTCCTTCTTACTTCTCCCAAGTCAGGGACCTGATTCATCATTGCTCAATTCTGTCGAGAAACTTAGGAAGAGATATTGGAAAATTAACTGGAAAACTTCATATTCAGATATCCGCCTCTTACGATCTTGCAGCTCTACAGGTAAATTCTTACTGGTTAGACTATATAGAACAACATTTGCTTTTCACAACTCCGTATTAGTCATTCTCTTATGATCAAACTGGTATGTTGTTACAGTTTGGCATGATGTTAACATTAATTTTGAGCTTGTAAATTCTAGTTTGAAAAGCTTCTAATACCTTTTACTCATCAAAATGCATATTAATAATTCTAGGGCTTGTACATGGAAGTTTTTGTCTTTTGCAAAGCTACTCACATCCTAGATGCCCAAAAAATCTTAGCATGTTAAGCTACCAAGTCCTGGCCTTAACTTGACCTCTCTCTCTCTTCTCCAAAGTTATATATTAACAATGTTAAAAGCTTGATGTTAATTAATTCAAATTCTTAATAATTCTGTTCAGAAGATCTGCTAATGCAGAAATTGTAAATAATTATGTTCTGAGGACATAATTACAACTCTAGTAGTAAGTTCTACAAAATCAAAAAAGGTTTCATCTGACTCCTTCTTTTCCCCTCAGTAGTATTTTTAATGGATAGTTTAAGAATTGCTAATGGCAAATTAAAAATCATTCCCTAAGAGCAGATTTTATGAGATGGCAATTATCTGATTTGGCTGAAGCCTCCAGATGAATTTGACATATTCTTGTCTTCTTTCAAAATCAGTTAAGAGGACAGCCCGCAAAAGGATAAACATCATAGCTATACTTTATTGAACAAAGGGAAAAAACCTCTTTTTCCCAGCTCACTCACTTTAGATAAATGTCTCTAAGGTTAACATGCTTTGGAATGAATTAAGGGAGAATCTAAGTTGCTTGTTACCCTGTCAAGCAAGGAACTGTAGCAATAATAAGGACTAGAGGAAGGATAAACCTAAATCAGATGCCAAGAATTATTTAGCTTTGTCTCAAGCTATTCAGCTTCTGAAGGATGAGTCAAAAAATATAAGATAATGAGCTGAGCAAGACTGAAGAACTGCTTTCTTATTACATCCTTTCTCCTTTTCATTGTAAATGTAATAAAGTTCTGAGCATTGCCTGAAATGTGGCTTTTAACATCAAGACTAATTTCAACATAGTAAGAAGTATTTCTCAGCCTCTGTGCTTCAGCAGTTGAGTGAGAAAATTGATTGATGGACTCAGTGTAGTCAGTCATATGGGTGGAACTGCTCAACAGGTTGTGTGAGCTTTGTACCGTGTTTCTCACCATGGCTGCGTGTGAAGGTTGACAAATTCGGCATTGTATAACGAGGAATTCAGAGCAGAATTTCTGGGATAGGCGCTACTAACCTGAGCTTTATGGAGGATCTGCTCCATGCCTTTTTAAATTAAGTATAAGAGAAACAGTCCATAATGGTCCTATGCATGGTAATGAAACTTCCTGGTTAAAATGTATTCACCCGAAGGTCACATCTCAAGCCCTCAAATCTTGTCACAGAGCTCTGCAGTATTGCTCAACTTCTCATCAGAGAGCTGCTGCTTTGGAGGATAACGAAAGATTTACATAATAATGTTATACAACTCGGCAGTTAAAAAAATCAACAACTGATGACTGACAATGAGAAAGGAGATACGACATCAAAAGAAAGTAGCAGCACTGTTGCAAACCAAGTACTAGATTGCAATGTGGGACATTTTGTTTGTTTGGTTTTCCCCAAATACATATATAATTGGAGAAAAGTGGCTTCTGCCAGCTTGTTTTGTGGCGTGGCTTACCTGAAAGGAAGTCACTTTTATAGTCTGGAAATTTTAATATAAAAATACACTTATTAAAAACGTGAAAAAGTGCATGCCAAATTCCCTGTCTTAATTAAAGAGTAGATAAATTTCAGGTTTTCTGTCAAATGACAGAATGGCATTTATGTGTTTCTGTAGTCACTACTTTATGCTCATGTCACTTAGCCTATACTGGAGTTTAACTTTGTGCTTTTGAGATTGGTCACAGTTTCAAGAAAAAAAAAGACAGAACTTGCGTGAGGTATTTTATTAAAAAATAGTTTCTGCTCTCTCCCAAAGCTTTTTCTCAGCCATAAGTGTTCTTTTTCAGGCATACACAAAACAAAAATCTAAATTATGGTCACAGTGAGATCATCATACCATGATCTTTGCTCTCAATTCCCCTGTTGTCTCACTGCTGACAAGAGGAATGCCTCAGTTCTCAGTGCCTCCTGTGCTTCCCTCAGTGGCATGTGTATTTCTAGCTAAACTGTGCAGTAATTTTTTCCAATTTCTGTTAGCACCAGCTCAACAACAGTAGGCAAAGAGCATTTACAGGCACTTTGGCTAGTATCTGACTCTGTGGTGAAACAAGCTTCAGCTATGGCTGTTTTCCTGGAGTTACACAAAGATGCTGTACAAGAGGTAATTCAGTTCAGTGTGTAAACAGAGTGAAGACAGTAACAGCAACTGAATAAAGCTGTTACTTCATGGTGTCTCATTTAGTCGTTACTTACACACCAGCAGAAAGATTTTTTGAAATTCAATACATTATTTCCTGCCCTTTTGATCTAAAAGAGGAAAATTATCTCTCTTTTCAAAGACTCCATGTTTAAAAGAATATAAGAATGAACATTTTACAGCTGTAAACCATAAGCATGTAAATTACTGGCAGTAGTTGTTGCCTTTGTTGCTGGAGGAAAAATGAGAACTTTGTTTAGCTGGAGGCACAGTGACTGATAGGCTATCCTGAAGGTTTTCTGGGGTTTTTTTGGTTTTGTTTTTGGTATTTGTTTTTTTGTTTTAGGGGGTTGTGGGTTTTTGGTTTTTGTGTGTGTGTGTGTGTGTGGTTGGTTTTTTTTTTTAATGCAGATTAAGATTTAAATATAGAATCCAAATTCAGTGGATTTTATTAGTTTGTAACAAAGTTGCACATCTCTTTATCTTACAATTACTTCCAAATTACTTCCTGTGACTTTCAGATGAACATCAGATAGCTCATTGTTTCTAATCCAGGAAAGTTCATATCTCAAGTATGTTGCTTGTTTGAATATGTCCATGCATTCAAGCTTGACAAATGTTACACAAAATTTTTTAAAAAGTTAATTTTTAAAGACATGATCTAGATTAGACTAATTTATGACAACTAAAAGTATATTTATTGGATTTCAGAGTAAATAAATGAAGTGTAAATACAGGAAACAGTTTAGAAAACTTCAGGCTTTCCAATTATATAAAAGGTAAATTAAAACAGTTCTCACTGACGGCTTTCTCAATACTCTCATTATGAAGAAGAACTTTTTGGCAGCGATCGTCCTAGAATTACGTAGAATATCAAAAGTACAAGCTTTAAAACAATCTTCCTTTGATTCAGAATTGTAAGTGGTGATAGTTACAACAGCAGGAGCAGTGGCTAAGAAGTTTATTAAATTAATGCATTCTTCTGGGTATTTCTAATACAGTGGGTTTAATATTAGTAGAGAATAGGATGGAAAAAATAAGAATCAATTAGGGTTGGTTATGACAGAGTAGTGAAGACAGAATAAGAACACCAGGAATTTGGGAGGGAGGATTCAGAATTACAGAGGTAATTGTGAATAGACAGCTAACTGGCCAACCATTTCTGTAAGCCACTGGTTGATGTGTATTATATCTTTACTTCTCTTCCCGATCATCTCGTTTTAGAGTCTGCTTTCAGTAATGTTTGGTAAGCGTATTCTCATTTATTTTTATAGATTTAGATGTCCCTGTTCAAATGATACTGAGTTTGTAATAAAGTAATATGTTTTCAGGGAAGCACGGATAAGACCACTAAAGGCCATAGATGCCTCCAAAACACAGATAATTTTCTCTTAAATTCTCTTCTCAAAGTCAAAATTGTAATCCACTTTTATTCCTACCCTCACCTGTCCAAGAGAAAGATGAAAACACTGACATCCATCAGCCCTTGACGTTTCATAAACTTACTAGCTTTTTCCCTGTTGATCTGGAAGTTTTCCAGTTCTTTCACACCTACTTAGATGAAATTTTCTGGCTCTCAGCTGAACCGTAAAATGATCCAGAAAGTAAACAAAACATTGCATACTTTAGTTGTGAAACCTGATTTGAGATATACTCTATATACACTCCATACATACTGACTGGGTTGTGTACTGACTAAAATGTGGTCTCAAAATTACTCAGATGTATCCTTTTCAAAATGAGGTAACTGGAAGAAAAGTTAACTATGCCCACTTTTTACATGCAGTTTACAGCTATGGTATTTGGCCAAGAATAAGGAACCTTAATTCTATGCCTTCTCCAGTACATACGGATTAAATATAAAATTCTTCATTTTCACAAGAGTCTGTAGCATCTAAGCTATCGATTAGACTTTAATTGGGATACATGGGGAACTGTGCATCTTATCTGTTAAATATTGTTATGGAGAAAGAAGTGTAATTTCATGAAGTCACTGGGAGTTTGAGAGACAGCAGGCTGTACATGCTTGCGCTCTTTTCTGCAGAGAACAGAGTTCTGGTGCCTTCTGGTAATGTTATCTCTGTTTTCTGTTTTTTAGGGGTTTGTTTGTTTGTTTGTTTGTTTTAATTTATAAATTGTTGAATGTATAGAATATGTTGTTACCTGGGTTTCCTGTTACGTACTTCTTGTTGACTTCTTGTACTGCATGCACTTTAGTTGAAGATTCATGCATGTATCTTTAGCTGAAGCATGCATCTTTCCCAGTGCACTATAGCATGCCTAGTGCGTGATTTTTCTCCTTCTCCTGTACTTCAGCTATTGCAAGAGATGACTCAGGGTTCCCAGATTTCTAGTTCGAATCTGATTGGGGGGTTTTGTTTGTTTGTTTCACTGGTTGGAATGAATAAGATTATTAAATACTCCTTAAAATTAAGGAAAATGTTGCAAAATTGAACAACATGAAGTTCTTGTTTCTGGTGCAATAAAAATACAGAAATGAAAATGTTCCTGCTTTTAGAAACTTATGCTAGTGACTTGGCTTCTCTTACGCAATAATTTAGGACCGTTAGTCCTCAAAACACATTTATTTGGTAACCATAACCCTAGCTATCTGCTTTACTCATCCAGTATTGGTAAACAGATCCGTTTAGTACACAGGGGAACAGAGGTATATTTCCTGACCTGGTTGACAAAGTCAATTGTCATGTATATCAGGGACAAATCCAATAGCTTGAGCACTGCAACAGCTTTCTGCAGAGTCAAAGCATTTGACATAGGTTAACTTCAGTGGTGTAGGAGGAAGAGGAGAAAACAAAAGCTGATAAGCAACGAAACTAAAGAAGCTGCCCAATTTCCTGCAGATTGCTGACATACGTTCTTTTCTTGCTAGTGTCTGGGGCTGCCGCCCACCCATGTTCCTCACCTGCTTGGCGAGGCAAGTTGCAACGTGCACTGGGTTGGCTGACAGCAGCACCAGCATCTTTGGCTGCTGCTTCTCAGAACAAGGTTTAGTAGTAACCGCCTTTCATTTGATGGGACATCAATTTGAATCTCTGCCCTCCAGACAACTGTCAACTTTCCCAAACCTATTGGGAAATGCCTTATCTGTAAGACTCTGTACTTTTCTGTCAGTTTGGGTTAATGAACCATAGGATTCAGAAATTACCGATGTGAGACAGCTAGACAGCTGAAGAAATACAGTTTGCATAAGCCAAGCTTCTTTAGAAAAGCAGGTTAATGCAAAGTAAAAAATCAAATGAAATAAAATAAAACATAAAATCTAAAACCAGTGAAATGAGAGCAACAGAAATATCACAAAGGAAGAAAAGAACTTGAGCACAGATAACTGAAAGACAGATATTAAAAGAAATAAAAAGAAACAAAGATTTTAAAGCAGGAAAGGGATATAAAATAGAAATAAAAATAGACAACAAAAGAAGGGAAAAAGAGAATATGAGCTACATTAAGAATTAAATAAAGAAAAAGAACAAAAAGTGTTCAGAATTAAAGGAAAGCAAAAATAAGACAAAGTGTGAGCTAAAATTGGAGATGGACAGTTAATTTTACTTATATAACACTTTATTTTACTTGTTCCAGGTTAAGGATTTCCAGTAAAACTTCTGTTATTGTTGCAGTGCTCAGATTCCCTGGATATCTTTACTGTTTCAGTCTAGCCACAACATGAATCTTTCAGTTTCTCAACTATGCAGTCTTGAAGTCTTTTGTTTTCTATTACCATAGTAACTGTGAGCTATAAGATGCAAATTTTTATAAAATTGCATCAAATGTATAAACTTGCTTTATCCTATCTTAGTTTGTATTTAAATAATCTATATTCAAATTAAATGAAATTTCATAAATTCAGTAAATTTCATAAAATATTCTGTAGAACTTTGACATTTCTCTCAGTAGTCCCAAAGTTCTGAAATAAGAGTATTTATGTTTAAGACTTTTGAGAACCATAATTTTGCTCTACAAGTTTGCAAATTTTGATCAAAATATACAAAAAAAGTAATGCGAGATCATTCATACTCAATTTTAGAGACTTTCTTTATTTACTTCTCTAGTTACTTACTTCATAGTCTATGCTTAGTGGAAGGCCTTTTTGATTAAAATTTAGGTGTTCCTGATTTTGAAGCAGAATCTGTAAGCCTGTCTCATCCTTAGAATCATCTTCCCAATCATAATGTCACTTTCCAGCCCCAGAGGTCTTGAATTTTTGTTGCAGTGCAGCACAAAAAGACAGAAAGAGAGATTTCAATTTCTTCCACCTTTGCTTCCTTACAGTGTTTTCAGAGGAATATTCTTAGGAAAGTAGTTTACAGATGAGGAATGGTGACATTTTTCTAATTTCTCTAAAGTGAGACTAAGCTGGGTATCTGCAATATAGGTATTTACAACAGAGATGCCTAAAGTTAGTGCAGACATCCCACGTCCAAGAGTCTTGATCCTATATAAATATACATGTGGTCACTTCATGTAGTATGATTCATCCCATGCTAAGTCATCTGGCTAAAATAGGTCAGTCTCACCCTAAATATGTATAGTTCTTTCTTTTCTCTATACTGCAGCTATCTGAAGCCAGGGTAAATATCGCATCTTAAGGGCCTTCCAAACTTCCAAATCAAATAAACCTATAACTTTAAAAAGTTCAAAAGCATCAAGACTTAAAGCTGCAGGGACATTTGAATCACAGTTTGGGTGAAGACAGCTAAGTTTCAACTAAATCCTACTTCAGGCCTTACAGTCTGGACCCAGTCTGTAGTGATATAAGGGACTGTTGCACAGCTATCTTTTTTAAACCATTGCTAGTTTACCCTTTACTCTGCTCCCACTGAAACTAGGAAAATACTTTATAGAGTAAATTATATCTAATTTTAAAACACTTGAAGAATAGAGAATAAATAACTAAATCATTTCAGGTTGCAATACTTACTGCATACATCATAGAAGGATATAAGGCATTCATTTGAAATGACCTGCAGCATTCAAAAGATCTAGCCATTCCAATGTCACGTCAACAGAAACTTTATACCATATGATCATTTATTTCTTCTATCCTTTACAAGATGTAGAAAGATAGTAGTAAAACTCAAAGGAAAAAAAAAAAAGGTAGCCATTTTAATAATAGCATTATTGACAGGTTAATATTGCAGCAAAAAGGATATTGAAAAAGAAATTCCTGAAGTAAACCACTGAATCCAGTAATCCAATACCAGTGATCTTGCTTCCCTCACCCTTAATGCCTATGGTTCATATCTTCCTCCCAACCACCCCTTAATGCTTAAGGCTCAGATCTCTCATAACAGAGCTAGGCCCAGTGAAATACTCACTTTGAACAAGCACTGGTCTTATCTATTCATTGGATGAATCTGAAAACAAAGCCAATCCTCTTCCCTTTATGTTGCTCTAAGGAAGCTCTAAGGTACTGCAGGCTGATCTGTATGGAGCTGGACAGAAGCAGAAATGTTAGCAATTCTTTAACTGGGCTTTACATGTTAATGTCATTAAGTAAAGCGTTAGGTTAGAATTTGCATTATAGCAGTTTTATCCTTAACATGTAATTCTTCAGGAGTATAATTACAAGAAATGATGTGGAAATGAGTCAATTTGGCATTTTGTGATATGCTAGTGTAGTGTAAGTTTTATACCTAATGCAGGACAATTTCTTTTAAAGCTGTCCTTCCCCTTGTCCCCACGATAAAGCTGTTAGACAGGATAAAGTATGTCCATCCATTAAGCCAGGATGTGTAATCTGTTTTCACTGACTCTATAAATCCTTCAGCAAGAGGTGTGGAGATCAGTGTTTGCTGAGGAAAGCTCAGCTAGTATATTGCCCCTACAGAATGTCAAGGTTCCTTGGGCTGAAGGAGCTTTACCGTGTGAGGTGATTGAAGGCAGCTCTTTGAAAGGAGGTTGACAGAGCACTGCGAATGAGTTGAACATGAAATATTAAACATTTCTCTGAAAACTTCAGAGAACCTTTACTTCTCCCTAGTTCTGCATGAACAGTGGTAAAGTATTTTTCTGTACAGTTATTCTTTTCAGTTTTCTCAATATGGAGTCTCTGCTTCAGTATTCAAATGTATTGTTGTAATTTAAGGCATCTAGAACAATATTTTGTTTAAGACTTCTGCATTAACAATGGTGGTACATTTTCAGTTAGGTTTAATTATTAAATTTTAGCTTTATAGAGCTATATGTATGGCTTCGTTTTATGAAAGCTTTGTCAATAAGGCATTTGGGAAGAAAAAATAAAGTTACAAGTCTTCCTCTGTTTTTATAATGCTAACATAGAGAAGATTATATTGGAACTAAAGATTCACTGTGGTATAAATTTTACACACACAGAGGAAGTCCCTTTTCTGAAAGGACAGAAAATCTAAACACGAAATAAAAGCCATTATCATTCCCTTCCTATGAACAGGCTGTCTATGTGGCATAATGACAGAGATCACAGCAAGGTCCGAATAAGAGCGAGTTCAGTCAGAGTGCCATGCTGACATTACTATACTGTTTTAGGACTTGAATCTGTAACACTGTGACATACCCGAAGTGTTATCCCAGCCAACAAAGAAAGTCTGAAACAGAGTGACATTTAAACCCAGTTATCCTGAAGTCTAGTTTAGGGTCAGACCAGAAAGCAGTCTTTCTCTTGAAGGAGTAAGATTCATCACACCTGAGTTGACAAATCTACAAAGTAGATTAGACGCAATCTACACCTAAACTAGCCATCCTATAACCTCCTTAAGTCACTAGAAACAGCACTTTTAGGATATTTATAATCTGATTTATTTTAAATACGTGTTTCCAGATAAAATTAAATGAGTTCAAGAGGTATTTCTTCTCCAATACTTACGACATTATAGATAACTGTCTACTTCAGGACACCTAAAAGTAAGGCTACCTTGAAAAGCAGATGTCTAAATTTTCGTTTTAGTTGGTGATAATCTAATCAGAATAGTCAATGGTATCTGAACAAAGTCGTTCAGCTGACTGGATTAATATTTAAGAGTGTCACCGTCTGAGGCCGGGCC
>NW_009611231.1:0-9708 GCF_000690535.1 Cariama cristata
GCTCTGAGGGTATTCCCTGGCTTTTTGGTCCAAATTCTGACAGGATTTTGTTGAAAAAAAAGGAGCAGAGGCACCGGGAGAGAGGAGAGCGAGCGGAGATCTTCGTGCAGAGGGTGGAGAAACGGGGCCCCGTCCTCCGGGCGGCACGGTGCTCCGGGTGGTAACGGCCTGTGTCCCACAGGTGATGCGAGGATGACCATGGCCCAGGCTGGAGCTGTAGTTGCCGCTGCCACAGGACTCCTCGTCTTCTTCCTGTACTCCTCCATCCACAAAGTTGAGGAGGGGCACCTGGCTGTGTATTACAGGTACTGTTTCCTGCCAGAGGCTTGACAGTTTCTGTAGCCTTCCCTAAGTTTGTGTCTCTCAGCTGGGATTCATCCCTGGCCCCAGATCACCTCGGGGGGTGATTGCTCTCTCCTGGGTTTCCCTCCAGGTTTTGCCCCGAAGTGGGCAGACCGTGTTGTTTCTGCTCTCTTGCACCAGAAACAACATGGGCCTGGGTAGCCTGGCTCTGTGCAGGACTGTGACGAGTTTTGGTCTTTCTGAATTCTCAGCTACTTTTCCTCCCTCATCTTTTCTGGGTCACAGTTTAGATTTCAAAGCTTAGAGGACTTAAGCTCTTGGTCCATCCAGTCTTTTCATGTCGGTTGATCTCTCCCTTTTACATCGAGGGTTGTCACCTCTGTCCCAAGACTGTCAGCCAGCCAGACTACTTAGAATCATGGAATCGTTATTGTGAGAAACGTTCACCTATGTAGTTTTTTAAGAGAGGACAAAGTCTGTGAAGCAAAGCTTTATTTCAGCACTGGGTGCATGGGAGATCACCTCTGTGATCCTCCTGCATGCACACTGGTTAGCCTCGCTTCCACATATTCATTTAGGACAGTCATTCGTATTCGTGCCATTTCTCAGAAGTCTTATACATATTCAAATGATTTCCCCCAAGTTATTTACGTTTATACCCTCCCACTTGCATCTGCGCACTGTTCTGTAGAGGTCTTCTTTGAGGGTCGTGGGGTGAAGGCTCAAAGTCTTCCTCTTGGTTGAACTCCTTATTCCAGCGACTGCACTTGTTTATATGTTTCAGTTATATTGCAAACCCAAGTTATTCCTCTCTTTCTGCCATATAAAGGCAGGAAGGTGACAACCAGGTAGAGACTAATTATGGCTAAGATAAGTGGTGTCAGCCAAAGCAAGCAACGTGCCCCTATACCCGAATACACATTACCCTGTCTCCGTCCCCATACTTGGGTACCTGGAAACTTACATTCTTTCCGACTGTCTGTCTGCTTAGGCTTAAGCAAAACCACAGTACCACTTCTCCCAGTTATGGTTGGAAGAGACCTCAAGGATTATCAAGTCCAACCTTCTACCCAACACCACTATGCCCACTAAACCATGTCTCAAAGTGCCACATCTAAACGTTTTTTGAACGCCTCCAGGGATGGTGCCTCCCCCACCTCCCTGGCGAGCCCATTCCAATGCTTAACAGCTTACAGTGAAGAAGTTCTTTCTAATGTCCAGCCTGAACCTCCCCTGGTGCAACTTGAGACCGTTTCCTCTTGTCCTGTCGCTAATTACCGGGGAGAAGAGCCCAATCCCCACCTGGCTACACCCTCCTTGCAGGTCGTTGGTCTCCCCTCAGCCTCCTCTTCTCCAGGCTGAACAACCCCAGCTCCCTCAGCTGCTCCTCATAAGGCTTTTTCTCCAGGCCCTCTAGCAGCTTTGTTGCCCTTCTCTGGACTCATTCCAGCAGCTCCATGTCCTTCTTGTAGTGAGGGGCCCAAAACTGGACACAGTATTCGAGGTGCGGCCTCACCAGTGCGGAGTACAAAGGGATGATCACTGCCCTGGTCCTGCTGGCCACACTATTCCTGATACAAGCCAGGAGGGTGCCACTGGCGTTCTTGGCTCCCTGGGCACACTGCTGGTCATGTTCAGCCGGCTGTTGACCAACACCCCCAGGTCTTTCTCCGCCAGGCAGCTTTCCAGCCACTTGTCTCCACGGCTGTAGCGTTGCATGGGGTTGTTGTGACCCAAGTGCAGGACCCGGCACTTGGTCTTCTTGAACCTACTTGCTCTGCTGTCATTTTGAAATGGATCTTCTCCCTGGATCTAGGCTGAGTTTCACCTGGGGCTCATAGTTGCCCTGAATAGCATCTGTAGAGCAGCTCATTGTTTGTCCACAGCAATGAGCAGTCATAGTCACTTAAAGCCATGTCCTGACTAGATTTGCTTCAAATTTGAATAAAGGAGCGGAGAAATTCAGCACCCGCCTTTCTGCATTTTTTGGTATTTCTGTCATATTTCTACCCTGTCTTTTCTACCCTTTGCATTCACCACCATAGGCCAGTTTGTTTTGCGTGGCTCTTTCCTTAATTACAGGTGTGTTGAGCAGCATGGGCCCTTGCAGCCTGCTGCAGAAGACTTTGCTGCACTACAAGTATCGATTGCTTAGAGCTCTCCTCTGTCTGCTTTTAACCACCTGCCAGCCCCCACAAGAGACTGCACGTTGTCTTTGTGCTTTGGGCAAGACACTGTGCCAAATGCCTTGTGGAAATCCAAACTGGCAGTATAGCATCAACTGCTGGATTTTTCTATGGCTACCAGTGAACTATTTAGAGAGGAAAATCTATGTCTTGAAGCTCTCTGCAATGTCGTGACAATGGAAGTGTTTAGCAATATCTGCCTTCTCTAAAAGTTAATTGCTCACAGGACTGAAGTAAATGGTTGTGGAGTTGCAGCAGGCAAGAACCATAGGCAGTCAGCCCTTTTGTAGGTGAATTGGTGGCAAATTTGGTGCAGGTGAGTAATGTAATTTGCACTACCACAGCTGTGACCCCTGGCAGTTTGAATGTACTTGCTTGTTCTCAAAGCCAGCACTTAACTGTTTTCCAGTTGCTTGCGCCTTTTGCCCATTTTCTTCTCTCTTTGTAGGGGTGGTGCGTTGTTAACTAGTCCAAGTGGACCAGGCTACCACATCATGTTCCCGTTCATTACTACGTTCAAATCTGTGCAGGTTTGTATCTCCTCATCTTGGAAGAGAGCGAGTGAGAGCAGATAGCGGTAGGGATATTGCTGGATGGGGGTGACGTCGACAACTGGTGGTTGCGGAGGGGCTCAGTAATGTGGTAGTCAGAGCAGCAGCTCCTAGGAAGCCTTTGGTTCCTTCTGCCTTAGGTACCAGACCCAGCTGTGTGCTAGGACTTTTGGTGGAATCTCCACAACATGCCTGTGTGTTGCTTGGGACAAGAGATGTCCTGCTGTGGGAGGACAGTCTGTGTTTGTGGCCCTAATTGTTTCCTAGGAGAGCTGCAGGCCTCAGTGCCGCAGGAGCTGAGAGTTAGGGAAATGAGCACAGCTGCCTTTCTGTCTCCCAAAAGGGAAGTTGAAAAGGAGTCTGTCTTCTGCCCACACCTGTGGAAGTCGGGAGGGAGGCAGAGGACACATTTTTGGCTCCATGTTCCTGTGTAGTGGTTGTGAGAGTCTGGGCACAGCATTATCTTCCTGGAGAATGGAGAGGTTTTGTGAGCACTGTTGTTTGTTTGTTTTTTTATTTCAGACCACGTTGCAGACTGATGAAGTGAAAAATGTGCCTTGTGGGACAAGGTATGTTTTTCCTTTGTATTTCTCCTGGTGATGAGCAGATGCACTCTGTTGTGTAGTTTGCAGCTAGTCGTTTACAGTGCTGTGACACAGAGCCTGAAAAGTAAAGGCACATACCCTAAAATTAGTCCCAAAAATGCACACGTACATCATAGTTGGAAATAATAGAACAGGAGGCATGGGAGGGAGTGCTCTTGCTTTTGCCAGAATTGATGTTCAGAGGGTATTTGCATTTATAGTGATGTTCTTTTGATTTTTCTTGGTTGCTTCGCTCAATTACTCTGATAGCCTGTTGCTTGTACTTTGGTCTGCCCTCTGCTTTGCAGTATTTCTAGTCTGAATCTTGCGGCTAATACAAGTGCTGAGCCCAGCAGTGGGCAAAAGTAAATGGTGAACAAGAATCGTCCTGATGGGAGATGCTTCATTTCAAAAACAGATCAAGAAAATGAGTCTCCTGGAATTGTTTGGGCATTTTTGGAATTGACATTTCACCTGATGTAAAGGGAGAGTGAGAAAGAATAAAGAAGAATCCTATGCATGGGTGGCACATGCCTGCTTTGTAATTAAGCTGATCCTTTTGTCAGCACAGATCTGTATAGTTTTAACAAGCAGGGCGGTAACAGAAGGAGAGAGCTAGATGAGTTGGGTTGCAGATCCTTTTGTGTGGGTTCATTCACAAGTTAGTGATGATCGAATCTGTTTCTTCAGGATAAAAACAAAACTGGTGATTCTCATCTTTTAGCTTTAGGGTACTCAACGATATTTCTGTTTTTTAAAAAAAAGTGAGTACGACTTGAATGATGACACACCATGACCGTGTTGAAATTAAAAGTTGAATGTTAGTGGCAACATTAATAAAGTACAGTTAATTTTGGTCTGCTTTCGCCCTTTTTGAAATGAGATCTTGGAATTATTCCTATAGCGTCAGACATCACTTGGGCTTAAATGTTAACAAAGTTCTTGAGGGCCCTAGCTGGTTTTAGTTTTATATCTCAAACGTCTTTCAGAGTATCTGTAAATAATGCTAGTGTTCAGTGCTGCAGCCAGGACTTTGTGGTCAGGTAAAGAGTCTTTAGGTCAAGTGAAAAGTAATTGCAGGAAGGAGGAGTAAGGCTCATTATGTTCTATATCTGTATCTTTTTGAATGGCACAGTTAAAAAGAAGTCGTCAGAGCAGAGTTTTAGCAATGCGTTTAGCGGCAACTTTTAGCTCGTAAGTAGCATAAATAGGAGTAATACTTCACCTGCTGGGCGTTGTAAAGCAGCATCACATCTCTGGGCCAGGGATGGTGTCCTGATGTCCTGCAAGCCTTCTCAACAGACCAAGCAAAGCTTTCTGCTGAAGCTTAACCATGTTAACTTGCTAACACAGTTGAAATTAAACTGTGCTGCTTTGACCCTGCTTGAGCAAGGATGTTGGACAAGGTGATCTCCAGAGGTCCCTGCCAGCCTTCAACCATTCTGTGCCTCTGTGATTTAGGAGGTAAATATTCTGTTTAATTCTGTATAGTTAGTTTATTAAGTTCCTGTTACGTTTCAGCATTGTGGGATTCAGTTGTGCAGTACAGGTGTCATGAAGTTATAGGTAATAAACATACTTTGAAACACCAAACAGCTGGTGAAGCAGTTCTTAGTTAATAATTGAACACACTTCAGACCAAAGGTCCCAGTAGCCCTGTCCATTTTTAAGGTGTTAGTGCAGGTTCTTTTGAATTTGCTGCATTTAGAATCTTAAGTTTGCAGCTGCTCCATGCCAAATTTTGAATCCACAGTTCCGTAATAAACATTAGCTTTTAAATGACAAATGGATCAAATCTGAAATTTCATTATCCCGGTTCAAAGTTCATTACAAGAATGGATCCTCCAGAGTTTAAATTTCTGTAGTTGTATATTAAACCATCAGATTTTAAAGACTGGGTTTCCATAGAGGACCACCATATTCATATTCCTGTTCTCTGTATCCTCATCTATATCGGGAAGCTTCTGAATGGCTGTCCCATCTCCAATTTCTGCCTTACCTTGTCCCATTGATACTTCACAGCATTAAGTGAATACACTAAATACAGATTTTAAAATACTTTGGCACCAGATGACTGTTTTTCATAAAACAGCTGTCGCCTCAGAGATGAAAACCATTTCATTACAGCAGGTAGAAGATGTATCTGCTCTAAGCTGTGAATTGCCTCTGGTGTCTGAGATTTCTGACTTTCCCTAACAAAAAAACAAGAGCACAGTTCCTTGGAAAGTTCAGCAGTTCCCTCACTGCAGGTCTGCTCATCTCGAAAAACTGATGGAAAAATCAGTTCAATAAACCAGTTTTAAAAGAGCAAAGTATTCCAAAGGACTAACTGGAAGAATTAATCGAGAATTAATATACTCACAAGTATATTAACTGTGGAATACAATAAATGAGTTGAAAGTGGTGTCGTGCAAATATTGCATGAGAGAATTAGGTAAGTAGCATTTTTCTTATAAACTTAACTGGAAAGATTATTGCTAAATATTGTACAGGTTTTTTCAATGCCAAGAAACAGTAAATAGCTAGAACACTAAGCAATAATATTGCTCAAGCATTAGGTGTTTATTTCCAAACGTGCAAGAGTTGTCCTTTGCTTGTGCTGCTGCAGATCTTTGGCAGATGGAGCACTGGAGGAATGCTGCTCTGGGACAGATCCCTGTTTGTTAGCCAGCCACATGGAAAAAATGTGTCTTGAATATTGCAAGTGGATGTATTGCATTAATCCCTGTATCTCTAGACAGACCAGATCTGACTTTTAAGCCCAATTTTTACATGCTCTGATTGCCTAACCTGCTCTGGTCTTGTTTGCGGTCAGCTCTAGCAATAAGCATTAAACCTTCACCTTTTTTTGCGGCCTCTCTTTTATGGCAGTGTCCTTGACTTTTTCCTTTGTCTTCGCCTGGCCTAAGCTAAAATCCTGATGTCTATGAGGCTTTCTAAAGTCTACTGAGATGCCTGATAGTGTATGTTAGTCTCCTGTAGCATTCCCTGTACACTTTCACCTCGTCCTGTAAAGTTAGGGACTATTGCTGCCTAATTATGCTTAAACTTCTCCCAGATGCACATAGGCTGCAGAAACTTTAGTGGAGAGTTGCAAGCACTGGAAATCTCCCTGTGGGAGTCACTCTGCCTTGCATCTGGCAAGAAGCAGGCTTTGAGAAACAACGATGTTTTGAGAATGGTAGTGGCATGTCAAAATGGAAAGAGCACCGTCTGAGCCAGCATTTAAGCTGTAGATGCCAAAGGGAAAGTAAAACAGCTGTGAATGATGAGAGGATTTGTTCAGTTTGAGGTCAGCAAGGTGTGTGAATCGCCCCAAATCAGTGCATGATGCTCTGTCAGATCAGCTGTCCTGAAACTGCCCAGGACAGTGTCTCCTGCAGCCCAGGAGTTTACTAACATCTTCTGGACCAGGCTGTTTGAGAGGAGGTCTTGTCTGAGATGCTCACATTAAGATTGGAGTGTTACAGTTCGGTTTGGATCCTGGATTTACAGCAGCAAGGTCCAGAGGGCCATCCCCACGGCACAGTGTGAAATGATGATGGCTCCGGCAGCTGGGTGGATGGATGATGAACACAGTGTAAGTGCTTTTTTAGGCTTCATTTAACCTTAAGCCCTCTATGGGGAAATAAGCCTATTACAGTTCGCTTGTGCCCCACTGTGTTGACCCACGCTGATTGAGATCCTTGGCAGGGTTGCTGTAGGTGGTGTTGGTTGAGTCAGACGGGCAGCAGTCAGTCCTCTCTGGTCTGAGGTGCCAGTCTTTCTTGCGTGTGAGGTGATGAGGGGCTGTGGATGAGTCCTGCGTAGGAGGCAGATTGTCTCAGGTGCTCTCTTTTTCCTTCTAACGTCCCCATAAAATTGAAATGCCAAAAGGACCCCAACATAAAGATGTGCAGTAGAGGAGACTCTGGTGGAAGAAGCCCACACGTTCTGCTTTGGTTCCTCACCAGGATATCTAGAAGATACCCCACAATGGTAGCTGGGTTTCCCTGTCCTGGTGGAGATGTCATAAGGTTACTGAAACAAATCAGGAGGATGAAGAGCGCGTTCAGAAGATCCCGAGGAATGCTGTTGGACGTCACTTGGAATGATAAATAGTCATTTTATTGGATGTGGTGGGACAGAGTGCAGAACAGATGAGATGGAGAAAAATACATATACCGTACCATTATAACTGCTTGTACAGCCTGACATCACTATAAAAGATCCATAAGCTGGTCTTACTTAAAAATAAGAGCAACAGTTCTTAAGAGAGAGCCAGCAAGAATGACCATGGCCTAAAGAGAAATGTTGAGTGAAAAAGAAATTAATACTTGTAGTAGTAGTATCTCACTGGGAAATAAGTCTCACTTTAGCCACAAATATCTTTTCTGCTGGCTTGTCCCTTCCAGCAGACAAGTTCAGTCCGTCGCCACCATTTTTAGCTCGTAGCTTGACATGAAGCAGGCAGGTTTGCAGAGCAAATGCCAGCTGTGCCTGGGAGACCTTTTCTAAAAGAGCACAGACACAGGCAAGTTCAGGTGATTTTTCTGCAGACTTCGCTTTCAACTGCTAGAGATTAAGATCTACAAAATATGAAACTGAGTTTGTCATGGGGGATATGTTTGCATTAAAACACTAGAGAGACCAAGTTTGGAAATGTAGGAGGTCCACTTCTGGGCATCAACTGTCTCTAAACAGTTTCTGCTAAAGCTTCTTGTTTATGATTTACCTTTGCCCTGAGGACAAAATTGCGAGTATCATTCTTTAAAATTACACTCTCGAGAGACTTAGGAGCCGTTGAAAATTCAGGGGTTTTTTTCTTCACTGTAGAGTGTGTGCTGCTGTGCAGTGTCACAGGTACCCAGGGGTGGGCATGACCTGCTGAAAGCCACGTCAGTAAGAGCAGAGGTTGGTATCGAGCCCTACCTCTGGTTCCATCTTTTCTCTGCTGGTCCAGCAACACGTGATCCTTTGGGGAAGGGACTGCCTGCAGGCTTCTTCCGATGAGATGTCTGGAGCTTCTTGACAGCATGTGCACGGTTGCGGTGTTACTGGAGAGCCGTTTCCACCGTGACACTGAAGCAGGGAACATGAATTAAAATCCGTTATGTGCTTTTTTTCTTTCTTTCTAATAGGGGCCTCGTCAAGTTCCTGCTGGAGTTAGTAAATGCATGAACTTAAACTAAGGGTTTGGGTTTTTTTATTATTTAAAACGTCTTCACTGCCTAGAAGAGCTGCAGTGCCTCTGCAGTTTGGGTCCGCTCTGCCACTTGCAGGTGTCATCTGCTGTCATTGATGCCTTCCCTTCATTGTGCTGGGCTCCCACTTTCTGATAGTTGCAGCTACATTCCTGTTCAAAAATGTTTTTCTTTTACTGGCTAAGTGGGAGATAACAAAGTGAAGCGAAAGTGCTTTGCAGACTTGCTGGAGCACGCTTTTGATTTAGGCAGAGAGAGGGACCAGTCTGTACAAAGCTGAGGTTTGCTGCCATCTAATTGCAAAATGCTCAAGAAGTCAGAGTTGTTCTGGGTAAGTTTAGTGGAATTTAGTAAAAGAGGGGTAAAGACCACTTTGCTTTAAATATGGACCTCTGTTAACAGTTGCAGTAATAATTCATTAATTGTCTTTTTCACTTACAGTGGTGGTGTTATGATCTACATTGACCGAATAGAAGTTGTGAATAAATTGGCGCCATATGCAGGTATTTCCCCATCCTGTTTCAACAAGCAGCACTGTGACTGTCATCTCTCATCCCGTAGCAGCTCTGTCTTGGTTTGCAAGACTTTCATTTTCTGTGTCTTGTTATCCTTATGGTTCCTAGTGCCGTAGCACTTAGTTTCATGCATGCGTCTGCAAGCTTTTCAAAGAGCCACAGATTTGCAAAGATGAAGATAAATTCTAGGATTGCTTCTCTGCTGTACATTTAAAAATGTGATGGGTGCTCAAGCAATCCTGTTTCTTGCTGCTGAAGGGGAGACCACTTGTGAAACTAAATACACAAGACGAACCTCCAGGTGCTTGCTAGCTCAGCTCCTGGGAAAATTGCAAAGGCAAAGTCCGCGTAGGAGCCATTTACCTTCTTATTTCAGCAGCTGCTGA
>NW_009611231.1:9739-24333 GCF_000690535.1 Cariama cristata
TGAACCAGAGGGGCAGACAGTTGTGGGTTTTTTTTTTAAAGCAGCATAGCTTAATGCAAAATGCTAGCATTACTGAGGCATTGAAAGATGAATTCATGTTATAATTGTGGGAATGATACTTATTTTCACTTCATAGTAGTATCTGTTCATGTGCATGCAGGTCCTGGACAGGTTTTGCTGTTTCATTTGTTATGTCCTATAAAATAGGACCGTGCAGCATATCTGCAGTATATCTTGCTGTAATTACTCTGCTCTTTGAAGTCATATAATCCTAGCACAATATAATCCTGGTGGAGAGGACCTCTGCAGGTATCTCCTCTGACCTGCCTCCCACTCACAGCGAACTTCTCACTAACAGCTGGGCAGGCCAGCTGTGGCTTTGTTGAGCCAAGTCCTGAAAACTCCCAAGGATGGAGATCCTCCACCCACCCTGTCCTAGTGCTGCACTACTTTCTTAGTACCCCGAGCTGTTGTTTTGTAGTTGTGGCATTGCAGAAAGCAGTACATGTCAGTGGTGACCTGTGATAATTCTCTTACTTCCTCAGTGTACGATATTGTGAGAAACTACACTGCAGACTACGATAAGACCTTGATCTTCAATAAAATTCATCATGAGCTGAACCAGTTCTGCAGTGCCCATACCTTGCAGGAAGTATACATTGAGCTGTTCGGTAAGTGGATGGGCAACTGGATGCACCCACCAAGGGCTGTGCAATCTCCCTGTTCTGCTGTGGAATACGTTACAGCAGGCTCCTGTGAGCAAACAGCCTCTATGCTGGAGTTGCAGTCTAGAATCAAGCTGCTCATATATCCATAGGTCACTTCCCTTGTAACTTTAATGATTTAGATTTCTTTGTCTTTCCACATCTGCACGTAGGAATTTGTTTTCAGTCCTTTTCCACTTAGGACTGAATTCTGGACGCACAAAGTAGCCACTCTGCTCTTACACGTGCAGTCGTGCCCATTGCCTTCACTATGATGATGGTTTTATCTTGTCTACTTTTATTTCTAGGCCTCTGTTCTGTTGTTGAACTGACTCTTTTTTTTACTTTAAAAGCTTCCTTCTGGCTGTTTTTAGCAAGTGGGAGCCAGAAGGGACATACTTTCTGTTCACTGCGATGCTCTAGTTTTTTCACAAGGGGGTGGCAGTGGTTCAGGAGTTAGCAAATGTAATGTTCTGCTTCTTAGTGCCTACCTGTGCCCTCAAAGACATAACAGCATCACCTTCCTCCTTGAGTGGCAGAGCAGGGGAAAATGAGTTTATGGAAGGTAACAGGTTATCAGAGTTTTAATATTATAAATCTTTGAATGCTGTACTCGGACTTGCCAAATATCTGTAGTCAGAGAGGAGTTTCCCAGTAGTACATGCAGCTTAATCTGTTCGTAACTGGCCATTTCTGTGGAAAGATCTTTGTGGAGCTTGGAAGTGACAAAATGGATTTTTTCAGTAGCAAGTACTGGATCCTGCAGGTCCCTAGAGACTTAAGACAGAGCTTGCTGCTGGCAATGGGGTTGGTGTGGCTCCGGCTAGGAAGGGGTAGGCTTCTACCGCAGGCTGTGGGTGCTTTTTCTTGCTGCGATGCTGAAAGCCGTTTGCCCTTAGCTCAGATACCATGAGTTCATCAATAGTTGAACCTTTCCAGAGGCACTAGCGTGTGGCTCTCCTTTCATGAACATTTTCCAAGAGGTATAGGAAGGGAAACAATGTACTGAAAGACCTCAGAAAGCATCTTTATCTTACACTGGAGAGGTACCTACTCTTCGAGGCCAGCTGACTCTGCCACACAAGCTGTAGGAGAAAAGGTGATAAGCTAAGTGGTCTCTCTCTTGTCCTCCAAACACAGATCAGATAGATGAGAATCTGAAGCTGGCCCTGCAGAAAGATCTCAATGTCATGGCACCAGGTCTTACTATCCAGGTAGGTTCATTCCCTAACAAAGATTATTCTTTTTCCCACTTCTAATTTGCTTACCTTTCACTACATTGATGAGATTTCTTGCTTCCATTTTCCACATAATATGAAATACTTGAGCCTTGAGTTGAGGTTTGTCAGTTGAAGACCGTCCAAATGACAGTGACCACTTCTAAACACTGGTTTTATGTTAGGGGAAGACCTGCAGGATAGAGAAAAGAATCTCTTGGGCCACAGACCTGCAGGTATCGGATTTAATTTGCAAAGAGCCAGAAAATGTTTTCCTTTAAACTACCTTTGGCACCCTTGCAAAACTGGGTGCTCCAGTGTACCAGCGCAGATCCTACAGGTAATTGAAAAAGAGATCTTCATCTTTTGTGCGCTTGTGCCAAAGACAGGGAAGTATGTTATATCCCAAGTGATTTTCTGCTTACACTTAATGTTAGAAAATCATGTCCCCGCAGCCAGGCTATGGGACATACTGGCTTTTTGACATGTTGAAGTTCAGGGCAACCAACTGGGAAAAATATAGCTTAGGCTTGCAAGGGCTAAGATGGAAATCTCGAGATTTCCATTGAAGGGAAGAGCGAGACCAAATCTGTTTTGCAGTTCTTGTTGCCACATTTAGCTAGGCTGGCTGGCTGCATGCAGGGAGGGAAAGCCTCCTGTTGGCAACACGTGTAATGCTACAATAAATACTGTTCAGCTTTGCAACTCATTTGTGCGTAGGCTTGCTCTGTTTTGATGAGGGTGAACCACAGGCAGTGTCTTAATCACAAAGAAGTTGAGATGGCACTGCTTTTCCAAATATCCAAGTTAACTTGCCCTATACATCGCAGAGGCATTTCCTACAGAAGTTCATAATTGGTCAAAATTATCATCATAATCAAAAATATCGTCGTAATTTTGAACTCTGAGTATGGCAGGGCGTAAGCAAAGTTCTCCGCTGGGAGATGTTAACTACAGAGCTAAATCTCATCTTCAGCATACGCTGTCCCATCTCAGTTTGGCACGCCCGGTCTTCACTGTTGGTCAAAATCCTGCTCAGCCTCAGCTCACCGAACCACCAGTTTGAAGAGGTCCCATAACTAGTGAGGAAAGTGGTTCATCCTAGTACCTAAGGGACAGTGTGATCCTGTCCCCGTGTTCCTATTGTTCTCTTTCAAAACAGAGCTGCACTCTTGTCTCCGGTAAAACTGTGCCTCAGCGTACAACTCTGCCATGTTACCGTGTCTCTTGTCAGGAAATACCCTGCTCCTTTGGTGAAGAGCTGAGCTTTCTTTAAACTCTTCACATGCATCTGTGTAACTCGGATTAACTTAAATGTACCTGTGAGCTCAGAAGTACTTGAGCATAGTGCTTTCCTCTTGAAGAGCATGTTTGCATGCATGAGTACTTCAGAGATCACTGACAATTCATTTTTGAAAGAAGTGACACAGAAAACAATTATTGAAAAGATGCTGTTCGTTAAAGGAAATGCACAGCATTTATTTCTAGGTTTACTGAAACTATTTAGTGTGTATGAAACCTTCACAAGTCCTCCAGATTACCTGATGCAAAACTTTCTTTCCTAACTGGAGTGGTGACCACAGCATGAAGAGAGGTGGAGGCCAGTGGACAGTAAGAAGTGTCTAGGGACAGTGTCATAGGGGAGGCTCCCATGCTTTCCCCGTGAAAACTGCGCACCCTGAGGCTCGTCTCGAGTATCTGGACGGAAACAAACCTGAGAAACTGGAAATCCACACACGTTTGCAGTCACGTGGCCTGGTGGGATGGCTTGCATAAGTGCAGTGCTGCTGTGGATAGGTACAGGCTCTCTAGGGAGGATAGGCTGAGACCGTGAGGCAGGAGGGTTGTGCTCTCTGCAAAGGACTGGTTTAGATCATGTGGAGCTTCGCTTTAAAATGGGTGATGAACAGCTGAGATAAGCGCCCGTGTAGGTAAGAATCAAACCAGGATGGAGGACCACATGGTCCTTGTCTGCTGCAGACCACCCGGTTAGTAAGATGAAGTAGGTAAAGCTACCTCTAGAAGACATAGGAAGCCTCATGATCACAGATCCTCGTACTCACAGGGATCTCTGACCACGTCTAGTGTCCACTGGAAGGGCAATAGGGCCAGGTGCAGGCCATGCTGGATGTTTCTGAAGGGTGGTGAACACAGGCTTTGGCACTGGTGACTGGGGGAGATGCTCTGCTGGAGCTTTTAGAAACACGGAAGAACTGGTTGAGCGGTGAAGTCTGGTAGCAGTGTGAGCTGTAGCAGCTGTAAGGTGGTGAGTTCAAGGTCCTCGGAGGAGCAAGGTGAACAGGTGAATTACGGACCTGGGCTTAAGGAGGACAGAACTCAGTTTGTGCGAGATGTGCTTGGCAGGGTCCTGTGGGAAATTGCCATGGTTGGCAGAGGAGGCCAGGAGGCCTTACTTCATTGCCAAGGACACCCCAAAGTGTGGAAAGTCAAGCAGATGAAATGGGAGTCTGGCATGTGCGAACAAGGAGCTCCTGTCTGAGCTGGAAAGCAAAAAGGAAACTCATAAGAGGTGGAGTAGGGATAGATGAGCTGGGAGGAATAAAGCTGGTTGAACTGAGAGCATAGAGACAGAGTTAGGAAAACCAAAGCTCAACTAGACTTGGACCTAACGATGTATAGGGCATCTGAGATGGAACCACAGCAAAAGGAAGGCCAAGGAAGCTGTGGAGCAGGGGACATAGTGACCAAAGACATGGAAAAGGCTGAAGTACTCAACACCTTCTCTGACTTCTTTCTGGCAAGGCCTGCCCTTGGGTCTCCCTGTTCCTTACCCTAGCAGCAGAGTCTGCAAAGGTGAAACGTTATCCACAGCAGAGGACAACTGAGCAGATGGACACACGCAAGTCTGTGAAACCAGGTGGGATGCATCCCAGGGTGCTGAGATGTTGGCCCACGCCGTTGTGAAGCCACTTTCTTATCTTTGAAAGATGACAGTGGTCAAGGGAGGACCCCAATAAGTGGAAATAGGCAAATGTCGCACCCATATTTAAGGAGGAAGATTGACAGGAGAGGAGAAATACCATACCGTGAGCCTGTTCCTATTCTCCACAACGTTTATATTGCCATCTCAGTGGCTTTCAACTGCACTCTTCAGTTTGTTGGTATCCCTTATACTGGGTTCCTCACACTGGATGCAGTATCTGGATGCAGCCGCCTCAGTGCCAAGTAGAGGGACATCAAAATTACTTTCAACCTGCTGTTGATTTTTTTGCCAGTGCAACTCAGGATGAGGCTGGACTTCATGGCCACAGGGAAAATATGCTGTCATATAGTCAGCTTGTCTTTTGATTCCTTCATGCTCTTTTTTTCAAAGCTGTTGCTCAGCCAGTTAGTCCCAGCATGTCTCAACACCTTAAGGGTTCATTACTAACAATATTGACAGTGCACAGTAATGTTTCCATCTAGTACCTTTAAGTAAATTTCACTATTAAATAGATTGAGCCGTTGGCTTGAAAAAGAAGCAGCTAGTGGAGATTTTCAAAGACGTGGCGGCTTTCATGATTACAGAGGAATCTTTACCCATGTTGGAAAAGCCACACTTCTGGAAACTGATCTTTGTTTTGATGCAGAGGTATGACGGAGATAGAAAGAATATCCACCTGCACGCCCTGCAGTGGCTGGTGAGGTGAGCTTTCTGCAAGTGGTACCTTTCTAGGGACTTGGAGAGGCTTTGCTCCTGGTAGGAGCTTCAAAAAATCCTTTCACCGAAGGATGTTCTGGTCTGATGTCCCATAAATCTGCCTTCTTTGCTTGTTCAGAGAAGCGGCAGAGTTGGGATTGTTCAGCCTGGAGAAGAAAAGGCTCCAGGGACACCTTATTGCAGCCTTTCAGTGTATAAAGAGGGCTTTTTAAAAAAGGTGGAGAAAGACTTTTTACCAAGGCCCGTAGTGATAGGATGACAGTTTTAAACTGAAAGAAGGGTAGGTTTAGATTGGCTATAAGGAAGAAATGTTGTACTGTAAGGGTGGTGAGGCACTGGCACGGGTTGCGTGGAGAAGTTGTGGATGCCTCATCGCTGGAGATGTTCAAGGTCAGGTTGGACAGGGCTTTGAGCTGCCTGCCCATGGTGGGAGGGGGTTGGAATGGATAATCTTGGAAGGTCCCTTCCAACCCAAACCATTCTGTGATTCCTCAATGTCCTACTTTGATGACAGGCTGGCTCTTTCTCCCCAGGCATGGTGTTTACCAGGGCCAGGGTGCCTGTCACATGGGAATGGTTCTCTTTCCTTGCTGTGTACAAAGGCTTGCCTGGACGTGTCAGTATCCCATTCCCCTCTGTGGAAGCCCCTCAGTTCTTTGCAGACTTACTGACCCCAGAGAGAAACAGCAGGTTCAACACTAGATCTCCAGTGAAGATGGAGCAGGAGGGTCGTGAAGCAGTTGTACAGCCGTGGACTGTCAATCTGCATCTTCCACAGCTCAGTAATGACCCACACAACATGCCAGCTGAGCAGCAGTACCTTCTGGTCCTGCCTCTGGAGGTGTTTCCCTCATATTTCAGAGAGTCCTCAGCAGAGCAGCTTAGCGACTGTCTCCAGCATGTACCTGCGTTGTGGTGTCACCATCACTGTGCATATAACTCTTGATGGTCCGCAGTTGCAAACAACAGCTGCCACCCGTGCCCTGCTGTTCTTCCCTGTCTTCACTGCTATGTCTGTTATTGCATGGTCACTTTTGTAAGCTTTTCTCCTGGAAAATCCATTCCTCAGCTTGTAGCCCTGCCTCTGTTTTGCAGGTCTCCTGCAATTTAATTTCATTGGGTTTGTGAGCCACGTTCTCGAGCAGTACTTTGGGAAGTGTTGTCTGGTGGTGTTTGAAGAGTCTTTGCAGTGGAGAACTAAGCTTCTTCTAACAAAGGTGGTGGACCTCTTTAGCAGTCTACCCTGCAGGCCTTGCTTGATCATGTAGGTGCCCTAAAAGGTGCAAAGACAGGAGGTACAAATGTAAGATACCTCTGTGAGAGTGGCTGTGTTCAGCTGCGTTGTACAAGAGAACCATTATGTGGTGTCTTGGGTCAATGTAGAAATGTCCAGAGCACTACAGCTGATTTTGCAAAGACATTTCTTAGTTGTGCAGCTCACATCAAAACATTTAATTTAAAATGTACTCACTTTTTGTTTCCGTAGGCTGTGCGTGTTACAAAACCCAAAATCCCAGAAGCCATCCGAAGAAATTTTGAGCTAATGTGAGTAGCTGTACATAAAATTGCATGAATTGGTTTTGAGAGTCCAGCACAGGCGTAATGCTATTAGAAAGCTTTTACCTGGTGCTCAGAAGGTGAGGGGTGGGCTCTAGCCAGCCTGTGCTTGGCTAGGTGCACTTGTGCATTCTGTTTCTCCATTTCCATAGGTCTTTCACATTGAAGCCTTTCAGCCCTTCACAAAGACAGCTGTTAGCATATACAGAGTCCGTAGCAAGGCTATGTTCCTAATCCTTTCTGTAGGGGGGGACACTGATGTGCTGTAGAGAACCTGTAGAAGATTTGTAAACTGAATTCACGGCTCAGGGGTCTTGATGTCCCACCCATAAGCTCCCCTCCAGCAAACTCACAGAATTGCAGACAGATTTTAGTCTGATATGTAGCCGTGGAGATCTCCTGTCCAAGCCCTTTCCCAAAGTGGGGCCAACGCCTTAGCTGCAGCAGGTCGCTGGGGGCTGAGTTGGGGCATCCCTGGGGATGGGGATCCCCAACTGCTTGGGCATTGTCCCAGGGATGTCCCGCTTGCACAGGAATGGCCTGTTTTCCTTGGGACCGGCTGAGGTTTCCCATGCTGCAGCTATGCCGGTGCCTCTGGGGCTCTCGCTGTGTCCCTCCAAGCAGAGTCCAGCCCTGATATCTCCAGGACCCCTTTGAGCAGGGGGAGATGCTGCTGGGTCCCCCTCCGCCTCCTCCAGCTGAGCAAGCCCAGTCCCTGTAGCCTCTCCTATGCCCTGGCTTCCACCCTGCATCTACAGTAGCCATGCACTGGACTCGCTCCTTGTCCTGAGGGCCTCAAACTGTATATAGCATCCAGATGTGGCCTCACCAGTGCCAAGCAGAGGGGGGGAATAATGCCTGCCTTTGACCTGCTGGCTGTGTATGTGCTCATACATAGCTGAAGACAGAACTGGTCCTCATGGCCGTGAGGACATGATGCTGGCGACTGGTTGGCTTCTTGTCCGCCTAACCTCTCATGCCCTGGTTTGCAGAGCTGCTCCCGAGCTCTGTTTCCCTGTGATAACGTTTCTCACCCTGCAGGGAGGCTGAGAAGACAAAGTTGCTGATTGCAGCCCAGAAGCAGAAGGTAGTAGAGAAGGAGGCAGAGACAGACCGGAAGAAAGCGCTCATTGGTATGTCGCCAGTTGAGAGTACTAGCGCATGGGGGTCAGGCTGAATTTCCATTCCTACATCCCTCAGTAAGCTGGGGTAGAACGTTGTTTTTCATCACTGACAGCTCCCTGAAGGAGTCACGGCCAGGCTGCACCAACAGTCGCTTAATGAGTGTTTGTGCTGCTGTATCTACATCCCACCTCCCTCCCCGTAGCAGCAGAGCAGTGAACAGCTCTGTGCTATGATGCGGCTCCTGCTACAGCAGGCCAAGAGGCAACAGCTCTGCCAGAAAAACTACTTGGGCTTGAAGCTAAATGTCCCTGTGCCAGGGGGACTCAGACTTCTAAAGGGAATGTCAGCCAGTACAACTCTAGAAACATCAGCCCTGTGTTTTCTTTCTGTAACTACGTTGCTCAGAGTACAAACTGGCACTGTAGGATCCCAGCAGAGAGGAAGGCAGCAAAGAGCAAACTACTTGCATGGCAGATTCTGTGACCAGGTGCAGGGGTCGGGTGGGTGCTGATGCTTAAGCCCTGAGAAGCAAATGTCTGAGCTGAGCCTGTTGTGATTGCAGAGGCAGAGAAAGCTGCTCAGGTGGCCAGGATTCACTATCAACAGAAGATTATGGAGAAGGAAACAGAGAAGCGAATTTCTGAGATTGAAGGTAACCATGCTGCTGGGATCATCTTCCAGCTAAGGGTGGTGGCAGGTGGAGGAACCTCAGAATTGGGCTCATAGACATTGCCACCCTGCAAAAATAATAAAGGTGCAGTCGCAAGGTTAGGCACTGGGGTCATTCCTCCCCTTTGCAGGTACGTCTCCCAAGAAGCCAGCAGTGCAGTTACACAGCCAGTCAGGCTGTGTCACGGGCACACCTGGGTCGGCTAGTTCCCATGGGACAAAGGCTGAGGTGCTGGATGTGGTGGGGCTATTCACTTGCTAATGCTTCTTTTGGTGTCTGTCCTCTGTTGCTGTGCTAGATGCTGCGTTCCTAGCAAGAGAGAAAGCAAAAGCTGATGCAGAATACTACACTGCTCAGAAGCTGGCCGATTCCAACAAGGTGAGCACTTGAAAGCTGGTCGGAAGAAGACTTGCTTGCTCTTTTTCTCTGCACAGGAGATTAGATTCAGGTGGGCAGCACTGGAAAAACCGCTTGATTTAACAGCCTACATCCCAGGAAACAGATACCTGAGATGAAATCTAATGATATGGGGCCCAGGAGGTTGTCTTACAGTCTCTGGTTTCTCTTTTTGTAGCTGAAACTTACCCCTGAGTATCTGGAACTAATGAAATATCAAGCAATAGCTGCAAACAGCAAGCTATATTTTGGTGACCGCATCCCCAGCGTGTTTCTGGATACCTGTGCCTTCCAACAAGCCAAGACTGCCCAAGAAACCAGCCTTCCTTCACAGGAGGCTCCAGAGACCTCTGGAGAAAGCCACCTCAGAGCAAAGGAAAGCACTGGCTGACAGAGGTAGAAAGATACCTGATATAGCTCAACAGCTAGCCCAGCTGTGAATGGGGATGTTGCCCTGTGCTGATGGGGCGGATGCAGCACATACGTGGACATCTTGTGTATAGGTGGCAGTTGGGTTGATTTTCTTCTAGCAACACATTGCAAGTGCTCTGCCTCTTCCGTTTCTTCCCCTATTAAATTGGTGCTTCCAAATAAGGGATAATCCTGTACTAACATACCTATACTGGAATATTAAAAGACAAGACACCAGGAAAGCCTTCCGCAGTAGGTGCAGTTATTTAGCAAGCATTACTCTGGAGGTAGGGGATGTGGCTTTGAGTGCTGTGTTGCTGCACACTGGTCATTGCCCAGTGCTCCCCACTGAGGCTGAGCAAAGAGGTTTTCTTCGTCCTGCCGATGAAGCTTCACTTTTTTGGACTCTGAGGCAGGTTTCTACTGGCACTATCTGACTCTCCTCAAGGACTCAGTGAAGTGGGCTCTCCTTGGCCAAAGTGGAGGCTTGGTGGTCCTGCTGAGGGTAAGGCCAGGTGAAGGAGTGATTTGGTATAGAATTAGGTTATTTGAATAGGATCTGCGTAGCCATAATCTTTTTTCCTGTAGCCAGTGGCACTAAGTGATGACTCGGAGCAAGCAATCTCTAATGGGCTTCTGCAACCCCCTCTCCAAGCAAGACCCTCACACTGGCTGCCCGTGACTGACTGTAGTACATTTCAGCTGGGTGGCTGGGTCTCACCTTGCACCCTAAACCAGATTTCAGACTGCATGGAGCACCTCCGATCAGCTGGTTGGGAACAGAGCTGGGAAATGTTTGCTCAGATCCCAGCCTCCCTGTAGGTCTTTTCACCAGGGGAAATGGGGCTGAATTTCCACTGCTCTGCCTTGCTGGCAAAGTGAAGGGGAAGAGAAGAGTGAAGGGACCCCGCTCTGCAGCAGACCGAATGTTCAACACCTCAGCTGTAAAGTAGGTGAGGCATCGCTGCTCCCCAGTGCAAAATCCACTGCTCCAAGAAGGAGTGGGACCTATCTGGTGTGTCCTTGAACAGCTGTGGTGGGAAGTCTGTCACTGGTCCTCTTACCACTGTGACCAGGTTTTGCTACATCGCAGGGCTTTTGACTCATGAGCAGCGCTAGCAGGATGATCTTTTCTCCTGATGTGCTTTGTAATATATCCAGCCCCTGCTCCCTGTGTGCCACTGCAGGGTGAGAGAAAGAGATGTGCTCAAGGAGGAAATCTGCTGGTACGATCTGCTTTGCTGTTTTCCTTTGTCCTCCACTTTGCCTTTGAGGACGTGCTTGTTTCTAGGACCTGTTCCTCATCGTGTTCTGCAACGATCCCAGAAGATGATGGCTGGGGAAGCAACTGGCAAGAGCTTGAGCTGGAACACCATTCCCCGGCTGGTCGCACCACAGCATTGCCTGCCTCTGAACCCATCACGTGTTCAGAGACTGCCTCTCGTCTGCCAACCTGAGATATCTGTACATTCATCCTGCTTTCCTGTCGCCCCTTGGGTGCAACCACAGCCCTGGCATGGTTCACCGGATGGGCCAGTTGGTGATGGTGTTGAGATCTGTCCTGGCCCCATCTGCAGCCTCAAGGCAAGAGGAGGAACATGCTTAGCTTTTCCCTTGGTGAAACATTCAACGCAAAATTGTTGTGTGGGCTTCAGACTTTCCAGTGCTGTTTTCCTATCCTGTGTGGCTTGACTTTGAGGATGGCAACATCTCTCCTCAAGGAAGTTTGGTAACATACGGTGCCTTACCCTTTCTTGGCTCCTGCCCCGGCTGCCTCTCCTCGATCTCTGGGGCAGAGCAGGGATGCTTTGACCCTGCATCTCCTGCTGGCACTGTGGGACTTTGCAGCAGTTTCAGGTGTTTTTTCTTTCCTCCCTCTGTCTGCAAACTCCCAAGGCTCAGTTGATGCTCTGCTCCAGGATACCAGTTCCTCTTCAAACTCAGCCATGGCAGGAGCCAGGGACCAGGACCCTGCCCCAGCAAGAGGCCAGCTGAAGGTGCTGAGCACCAATGCCAGCTTCTTGGGAGGTCATGGATGAGTGTGCTTCCTTGTGCTCTGAGGATGAGGGGAAGGGTAGTGCTGTTACCAGGAGGAGAGGTTTCTCCTGTTTGCGCTGTACGCACCTGGTGCACAGGGGTTGTGGCACAGCCATGTGCCTTGCAGATCCCAGCCTGGGGAGCACTAAGCCGAGCTTTTGCTCGGGGCAGAGGGGGGCTCATGTCTTCACCTGCCAAAGGCTTGGGCAAACAGCGCTCTCGTGGCAGAGAGCAGCCTTCGAAGGACACTGGTGGGCGGAGGGGCAGGAAGGATGTCTGCATGTCGCACTGGAAGGCAGCTCAGGGAGGGCAGAGGTGAAACCCATGGCTGGTGGCAGGAGAGGAACGAGCAGGCACAGCGTTGGCTCCATTAGACCCTGCAGTGCCGTCCCCAGGGGAAGGGTACTAGGGCAGAGAGGGGATGACAGAGTGTTTTGTAGCTGTGGTGTTTGAAATGTCTCCTGGAAGTACTGTTTGACTTGCAACGTCCCTTTTCTCCTGTGGGAATGGCTTTGAAGAGCCAGTGGAGTAGCATCTCTTTGACCTTCCACCTCCTTGGTGTTGCTGGCTTGCAGCAGGCACTTTGCAGCAGAAACACGGCCTCTCCTCACCCCAGCGGCAGCCACTTTGGTTGCATTTTGAGGCAAAGGCAGACTTTTTAGAAGAGAAGCACTCCTGGAAGGGACATCGACTTATCTCCATGTGGTACTCGCTGGGGCTGGGCACTACCCAGTGCTGGTACCAAACCCTGGGCATCAGGCTGGGTGAACAGGGTAGGTTCTGCCAGCCTGGAGATAACCAGAAGCAAGGATACGAGGGGAACCGCTAGAAGCAATAACCAGGCAACTCACAGCTCTCCTGCAGTGATCAGAGCGAGATCCCCATGCAGGGAGCAGGAAAACCTTCCAGACCAGTGTGGGAAAGGCTGCTTCCCTTTGGATCTGAGCCTTGCTGGGCCTCCCTGCAGGCATCTGGGTGGATGCATGGCTTTGCCATTAGTGGCTGTCACACTGGCTAAATGTCCTCCTGCTCAGGTTGGCTATGCATTGGCCACCTCTTAGCCACATGGTCTGAGGGGCACAGAAGGGGATGCTCCTTTGGCTTGAAGTGCTGCAGCAACACGTGCATGATGTCAATGCCTTCTGCAAAAACCCGCATCCCCTTCAGCTTCCCCAGCCACTGCTTCAGAAGCCAGATTTAGGTGTGCGAGAGGAGGGAATCGTCACAGCTTTAACACCCCAGCCTGGGCTTTGCTTCTGTTTGAGCTGGGAGCTGTGGAGCAGGAACACGACTGCAACCAGGAACGTGGGATTGAACTGGTTTTTTCTCTCCATTGGAAAGGCCTGTGCGGTCCTGTGACTAAAGGAGTTTGCCACTGGATCTGCACCCTCTTTAAGGAAACACGATACATATGTTCAAGTTTACATGCATAGTGTTAAGTTCTTTTGATAAAGCAGAATAAAATTATTTTGTTACCATTTCCTTGGTGGCTTTATGTGCCCTAGGGCTGGTGTCACTGTAGGCACGTAGAAGAGGGTGAGTGTCCCTCACCGTGCAGTAGCGCTGCATCTAGTTGCATGTCCCCAGCTGCAGGGACTACCACCCTAGGAGCCCTGTGAGCAGCCTGGCCTCAAAGAAAACCACAGGATGGTGCTGAGCAGCAGAGGCAGCGCTTACAGTCCTGCTCCGTTGATGCTATTGTTCTCCAAAGCTCGTGGTGGGAG
Source organism: Cariama cristata (assembly GCF_000690535.1). Taxonomy (NCBI): domain Eukaryota; kingdom Metazoa; phylum Chordata; class Aves; order Cariamiformes; family Cariamidae; genus Cariama; species Cariama cristata. Next base: position 23,242 of record NW_009611231.1, read on the forward strand.
CTGAGCCCTGTTGACCCTTGAGCATCTACCTGAACTTCCCGGTTGCTCACAAGTGGCCGATGCGGGAGCATTTCCCAAGCAGGCATGGCTGCTGTGTGTGAGCGGTGTCCTTGGGGACCGCGGGCCACTCCGAGCACTGATGTTGCCTACAAGCATGAACACTTGTCTGGGAGCTGAGCTGGTGGTGGGAGTCACGGTGGCCAGTCTTCGGTCACAGAGCAAGCCCAGGGCCTGTTTTGGCAGCTGGAGCTGGGGGCCAGCGGTACTGTGTGCCAGGGGGGTCACACGGACTTGCTGCAGCATCCCGCAGCCCCCATGATGGCCTTACTCCACGTGGCTGGCAGAAAGCGCTGCCATTTGGCCTCCCTGGCTCTGGCACAGGATTTGGGAGCTCAACTCAAGCCCTTCTCCCCCATGGCTCCACCCATGCCAGATCCACCCTGCGACCTGGGCAGCTCCCTGCCTGCTGCCGCCCTCCTGCCCCGCTTGCCTGTGCTGTCCCCTTCTGCCAAGACAAACCCCGTGACACCACTACCTTCAGTCTTTATTGGTATAAAAGCCTTCAACCTAAATTATATCAAAAATGGGGAGGCCTGGTTTCACAACGGATGGCTCAAAATGGTCTCATAAGGGTCATAAATTAATGGCTGCAGTAAAAAGGCTCCCAGGAAATTCCATTTCAGAACAGTAACTCAAGTGATAACTTCAGAGAGAAAAGCCCGGTGGGAAAGCCAAGCCCGGCTTGGACCTGCCAAAGTCCCTGGTGAGGTTCCCCTGTGTGACTGTACCCAGGCGAAGTAGTGGCCCTGGGGCATGGTCCCCATGGTGCAGCACTCCTCCTGCCCCGGCGAGCCCGGCGTGTGATGCCGGGAACCTCCTTGCCGCAACCCCGGCAGGGAAGGGGCAGGAGGAGCAGGACACATTCAGGATGTCGGGAGAGAAGGCAGCAGCTCCCAGGGTGCAGGAGAACCTGGACCAATTTGGTACTGGCCTCAAAACCAGAGCTGGCATTGTCCCCGCTCCTGGTCTCTTCACGAAGCCCCAGCTGACAGCTCTCCCTGGGCCAGCCGTGAGGCTACGAAGTGTGCTAAG
>NW_009611231.1:24531-24870 GCF_000690535.1 Cariama cristata
GCGGAAAGGCTGGGGAGGGGTTCAGCGGGGAACGAGGGAGGGCCAGTCCTGGCGACCCCTCCCCACGGCACAGCGCCTTGCTCTTTAGTGCTGGGAGAGGCTTGCTGGGCGGCTTCGGCTTCTCCTGGTGGGAGGAGAGGAGACCGGAGTCCCTCGCCTGGGTGCCAAGGAGGGACCCGGAGGGGGACAAGGGGCAGAGGAAGGGTCCCCTCTACCCCCCAGTCATCAGTCGCCTAGGCCACCGCATGGATGTGCCCCACACGTCTGGGACTGATCAGACCAGGGGAGACCGGAGGGGATGTCGGGGGGCTGGCAAAAGTACAGCCCGCCATGAGGCAG
>NW_009611231.1:25240-38675 GCF_000690535.1 Cariama cristata
CTGCTCCGGGCACCTGTCAAGCTCAGCCTGTACGACCGTGGCTCAGCAGAGGAGAGGGAAGTTACCCTTTCTGGAAGCGCTTCATCCCACTGCCTCTGAGGAGCACACTGGTGACCACTATGCCGGCGAGTGCCAACATGGCCAGCACGGCCGGCATGACCGCCAAGATCACGCTGCTGCTCTCTGTGGAGACCCGAGCAGTGTCAGGACCGGCACTCCCATGCTGGGGAAGGTCCTGGGGGGATGGAACTGGCACCGCGGCAGGGTGCCAACCCCCTCCCCAGGCTCACTCCCCAGCACACGCATCGGGCTGAGGGAGGCGATGCCAGCCACGCACAGGAGGAGCCGTACCTGTCGCTATCCCTGAAATCTCCTGCTCGCAGTAGGGTGCTGCCCAGCCTGGCTCGCAGTGACACTCCCGCTTGTGGTTGCACACCTGAGATGAAGGTGGAAAAAGCATCAGGGTGGTGGACACACCACAGGGACCAGGACCGCTGCCTGGGCCCCACGCCTGTTCTGGGAGAGGACGATTCCAGAGCGTACCCCATGGTTGTTGCACTTGGCCGAGCAGTTCTTGTTGCCGTAGACCAGGAGGTTCTGGCAGCGCCCAGCATAGCAGACCTAGGAGTAGACAGAGGGGCTCTGAGGCTGCCCAGGGTCCCTTTGGCCAATGGTCACCCCCTGCCCCCGCCACCCCAGCACAGCAACCAGCACGCTCACCATCTCCTCTCCGCACTTGGCACCAGTGGGCACCAGCCTGAGCTTGGCCACCACCTCATTGGCGTCGTTGCTGGCAATGACCGCCTTGCACTTGAAGCGGCCGAAGAAGAGGGAGTAGGAGCCACCACCGAGGACGGGACTGGCGTTGTCACTCAGGCACAGCAGTGTGCCGCACTTCACATCCCTGCACAAGAAGCAGCCATGAACACCAGCGACAGGGCTGGAACGGGACTGGGGAGGGCTGGCAGGGGACTGGGGAGCTTCGCTAGGCCCCGTGGCGCTGTCACCAGACACAGAGACCACCCCACACCCCTCCCGATCCCCTTACTTGGGGCTGCAAGGCCGCTTCCCATACTCAGTGAGGCAGTGCAGGTGAAGATGTTGCTCACTGTTGTGCTTAAAGCAGACATCGGGAGCCACCTGGGCCTCTGCGGGACACACGGAAAGGGTCACGTGAAGCCAGAGCCCACAACAAACCAGCGGCACTACCACCAGTGGCCATGCTTTAGGGTCAGCAGCCATAGCACCCCAGCTAGGGATGCAGGAGGGGACCACAGCCAAGCAATGCTCTGGCCTGAGGAGCCAGGGCTCCAGGCACATCAGCCGGCACGTGCGGCAAGGAGGGTGGGCAGGGTGGGGGAGCCTCTACCTGTGCCCCAGAGCGCGCGGCACTGCTCGCCGTGCGAGGGACAGGCCCCGTTGTAGCAGTATCCATCGCCGTTCTGGCAGGAGATGCCGTTTTCCTGGAAGACGTCCTCCGGGCACTCAGCGCTGAGGCCAGTGCAGCGCTCGGGCAGGTCGCAGTCATTCTTGCTGGCCCGGCAGAGCACACCGGCAGCCTTAACCTGTGTATAAAAGGAGATGTCAGCACCACCTCGATGCTCTCACATCCCCGGATCCATGCGGGCACCACAGCTCAGCAGCACCCTGGTCTTTGAAACATCTCCCTGGCACAAAGATGTTTTATATTGACTGAGCTACTGCACAGGAGGACGGAAACACCATCAGGCCTCAGACTGGGTTTTCCCATGACTAAGTCTCTGCCTGCAAGCAAAACCTTGTGCTTTGCTTTTAATCTGGACTTGCCCCGAGAGTCCTCTTCCAGCCCCGTCTCTTCACATCAAGGCATTTCTTTATGCCTCTGTACAGGAACCATATAACTCTTGACTTTCTCTTGGACAAATGGAGCAGAAGAGGCAAGTTGGTTTCCCGAATCAGGAATGGGCCACACTGATCTCTTCTGAACATTGCCCAGCTCTTCAGCACCTTTCATCCTGTCCTAACCTAACAGAGCCAGGGGACCTGGGCTCCCGAATGCCAGAAACAGAGGCTGCTTCGCCTTCCCAACTGCTTCCGACCCGAGATGCTGACTGCCCATGTAGTGAAAGCATGATTCCCACCCAAAGCATCTGGCTCTGGGCAGGCTGCTACAGATGTCCTTCAGGCTCTCCAGTGGGCTACGGACACACCTTGCCCCTACCGGGAAGCTCCGGAGGAGTCCGGGGTAGGACTGTACACCCGTCAGCTCCCTTCCCTGCCAAACTGGTCCACCCACCGGTGGCAGTACCTTGCAATCCTGGCAGCAGTCCCCCCGGGCACACTCAGCTCCCTCTCTCAGCTGGCAAGTGGTGGCATTGCAGCAGCGGTTGGAGCACTCCTGCGAGACAAGGAGGGACTGAAACCCTCCGGAAAGCCCCCTGAAAGATCCTTTCCTTCCTTTCTGGGGGGGGGACCCAGTTGCCCTGTCAGCAGGTGCCAATGGCAGCTTAGTGACCATGGTCTGAACCATGGGGCAAAACCCACAGCATCATGCCAGGTGTGAACCGTTCCTGCTACCCCTTTATCCCCATTACCGACACCAAACCAAAGGACCAGAAGAGATTTTTTTCAGAAGATGGGGCCTGACCTGGGCCCCTGCTCTCTGATAGCACCATTTGCGCATCTCCAAGAAGGAGAAAACAGGAGGATCTCTGTGCTTTCTGCATTGGGGGGGGGAGCATCCCTTCAGGTCCCAGAGCAGGGCTGTGACACAGGGATTTATCCTACAGACATCACCTTGCCATTTGTCTCAAATTTCCCCCCCTGCGATGCAGTAATTGCCCATGAGAGATGAGGAAAATCTGAGCATGGGTCTTGAAAGGACAACATGCCATGATCCCCCCCCTCCTTGGATCACTTCTTTGGAGGATATGCTGGGGGGGATGTCCATCTTTCCCAGGCACGCTCCTGCAAAAAAATTACAGCCAGCTACATGAAGCGGGGGGCATGCATCCAAGTTATTTTTCAGCAGAAGCATCAGGAACATGAGGAAGATGAGTCTTGCAAAGCACCATGTCCAGCGAAGAGGCTTGCACAGCCTTTTCCGAGTCTGAATGACAGGTCCCAGGTCCCTGCTGCCCACCCTCCTTCCCGGGCTCTCAGAGGGTGTCCCTACCTCTGGCGTGCCGCAGTCACACTGCTCTCCCCGCTCCACAAACTGGTTCCCGCACACCGGCCCCCCGTACAGCTCATCCGCCCTGGGGACGTTCAGCATGCATCTGTTCCTGGGGTCCCCGAGGAATTGCCACATGTCCTGCTCGCTGCAGCGGCTGAAGAGCTTGGGGTAAACCAAGCTGAAGGGGCACAAAAACAGGCAGTCATGAGCAGAGATGGGAGCCCGAGGGCCCTCGCACCCACCAGCCCAGGGAGAAGCTGGAGGGCCACCAACAGACTCAAAGGCATCAACAGACCTTTGAAATGCAGCTTCAAGTGAAGTGTCCACCTAGACCTGACCATCTCATGGGCTTCACCCCATCAGGGCTGTGCTAGACGACATCTTGAAAAATTTGCTGCCCAAGGATACTCCCTGTTCTCCTTCACTCACCCAACACTCGCTGCCATGACACATCCTCCATCAGTTTTGGGGATAGGACAGCGGCAGCCAGCAACATCTTCATCATGAGACATCCCCAGGTTGTGCCCCATCTCATGGGCCATGGTGGACGCAGCACCGATAGGATTCATGCTGTGGTCCTGTGGGACAAGAATTGCAGTGTGGTTCAAACGCTCCACACAGCATCTCCACGGGGCCCACTTGGGCTTCTCAACCGCTCAGTGCCAGGTCTCGCTCCTGTCTGCAATTCGTTCCCTAATGCTGCCATGCTGAGGTAAAAGAAGACAAAAACTAGACTTGGTCCCATGGCCCCTGAAGACCTCCAGACTGGGCTCAGGGGTGTAAGTGAGCTTAGATATAGCAGCTACCCTGAAACGATGCTTTGTGGTGGTTCTGGGCAGCCGCAGGTCCCATGACCGATTGTTCCCGCCCCAGCAAAGGATGCCCTCCCTGGGGAGAGATGAGGAGCACAGCCAGGATGGCTGAGGAGCAATTGCAAACCAAGTCCCAGCCACCTGACAGGTGGTAGTAGAAGCCTTGTGTCCATGGAGCTGCTCTGGGAGGCTCTTGAGGGCTCAGGTATATCAGAGCCCCTCCACAGGCACCCAGCTGGGTTTCCACAGCTACCCTTCCCCTGCAATCCCGACACTTCTCTGGGTCACTCAAGGGTCAGAGATGCCAGGGACCAGATCCAGTCCTAAGGCTGTGGAAGGGGAAAGCTGGAGACCAGTGGAGGAGAGACCCGACCAGTGGAGGAGAGACCAGATCGGTGGAGGAGAGACCCACTCTGGAAAATACAATGGAAGGAGCGCAGAGGGTGGGGCTGCTGCTGCTCTCCTGGTACATGCCCGGGCAGTGGGACCCACCTGGTTGACACCGCCCGAGTCCCTGGTGCACATCACAAGCTTCTTGGCGAGCCCTACAGTCGTGCCGTGGAAGTCTATGCCCCTGTGGGATTGAGATACCACCGTGGCCATGTGGTCTGGGCAGCAGCAGGGCTTGCAAGGATGGTGAGGTGGTGGCCCCCCGTCCTTACGTGATCAGCTGGGCATTGTCGTGTGGCTTCCTCCGCAGCAGCTCTGCCTCCCGCCAGTGGAGGAAGTTGTCCAGCGTTACCTCTGGGTTGGGACTGACCAAGATTTTGTCCTTGTGGCTCCACACCTCCAAGCCAATCAAGGCTATCCGCAGGCGGAGAGGCTGATAAAGCTGGGGTGGGAGACAGTCCAGAGGGAATGCTTGGATTTGAGCTGCACGAGTAGAGGGAAGGTCCCACCTCCCCTAGGGAACCACAACCAAGCCCAGGACCCCTCCTCATTGTGCAATATCAATCAGCTCTGTCACCCCCTCAATAAATAACACAAGCTGGGGTGACCACGTAGACAGGGTTTACCCCATGATCTCTGGGGTCCCTCTTGGCCGGTGAAGGCTGGGATGCTGCTTCCACGCTGCTGACAAAAAGTGAGGCTGAAGCAAGGCAAGCAGAAACCCCACCTTGGTGCACTGCATCCATCACCCTCCCCTCGTTAGCACCTGCTCCAGCTTGAGAGTGACCGCGGGACATGTTCCCAGGAGTTATGAGAAGAAATTTCTCCCCCATTCCCTTAGGAGAGAGCTGGGAGGCAGCCATCCCATGCTCCTGAGGACCCTGGGCTGAGCTGCTTGTCATGGGCAATTTGCACACCCCGTTGGCCAAGGGATTTGGTCACCCTGCAGCAGCCCATCTTGAGATCAGTTCCAAGTCCATCACCCTACCCATGCCAATCTCTCCTCCACCACATTCACTGCAGGGCACGTGCGGGAGCCACGAGGACAGATCCAGACCCCTGGACTCACCTTGTCAACGTGGTTCACGATTTCCTTCATGCGGTTCTGCACTGTGCGCAAGTCCTTGTGTTTTCTGAACTGTGGGAAGGACAGAGAGAGATTTCCAGGCTGGTTTTGACCTCTTTGCTGCAGTGGATTAAAGCAAAAATGCAGGCACCAGCTCACCCCCGACCCTGCTTACCTCCGCATTGTCCACAACCAGGACCAGCTCCACATATCGGGGATCTTTGTGTAACGGAGCTGATTTCTGGAAGGGAAGAGGAAAGTGAGTGCAAAGAGGGGCTCAGCCCTGCAGCTTGCTGAGCCCTGCAGTTGACCCTCCTGTGGGATGTGTTGGATCCTGGGGCATCTTCCAATGTTATTCAAGGCTAGCAGGTCTTCTAGCTTTGCTTTCTGATGTTACTTTGCTGGGTGTTTCAGACATCTTCCAACATACAAGGAAAAACCCAAGCCTGCTACTGGGATAAGGCATGAGATAGGCTCTGCAGGTATCACGGAGCTCATGGGGTGGAGGATGCTCCTACTAATGGTACAGGATCTGAGGACTTGTTCCCACCAGGAGCTAGGCCACTGGGAGAAACCCGTGTTTGGATAACCAACCAACAACGTGTGGGAGAGGAGCATCTCCAAGAGATGCGGTATGGCCCCACTCCTCTCCTGGCCTTCACAGGACCTAGGCTCTTGCAAACTCAGCTATAGGAAGGAGAAGCAGTGCAATCCTTAACCCAGCGGTAGAGCTTCATGGCTGCAGGAATTTTCGGTTGGTGGTCATATTCCAGGGTGGCACCGGACTCTTGGCACGTGCCGCGCTTCCCCCGCAAGTGAGCTGCTCTGTAGACTGCGTGCCGGCCAACCACACTCTCTTCCAGGGGCTCCATCAGGAAGGTGGTCTCATTCACCCGGAAAAACCCACTGCCAAGAGAAAGGGTGGGCATCAGACTGGGGACAAGTCCAGCAAGACACGGACAGACCCTACACACACACCTGCAAGTGCCTGTGCTACAAAATAGAACTGCCAAATCCCAGAGAGGAAACCACCCTACCCCTTCATGGTTCCCACAGGATGAGCTACAGGCCACCAGTGGGATGTGACATTCAGGTCCTTCTGGCCCTGTGCACGAAACCACATCAATGCAAAGTCCCAAGCAGCCCTTGGGTACTGCATGAAGACCCACACCGCTGTGCAGAGATACAGGGTGCACGAGTTCACAGCAATGCGAGGGACTGGATACCTCTTCCCTGCAACCTTGCCTGGCCCAGGAGCACATCAAGGAGGTGCTGCAGGATGGAGGTGACCTAGGGCATGCCAGGAGATGGGGAGCAATCAGAAACACGTCCACAGCAATTGCTTTTGGAGGCTGCAGAAGCACCAGCTGAACAAAAGGTGGCTGGGAGGCTGGAAACTGGCTGCTGGACTGGGAGGGAGCAAACCGTGGCACGGCATCCGTGGCTGGTAGCAAGGGGGGTATCCTGTGCTTTGGGCAGCAGAAATGTCCCAGGGTTCAGCAAGAACTGTCCGGCACTGCCAGGCCAGGTTTAAGACAGGATCCTTGCTGAGCAGCTCAGGATGCTTTCTGTAAGGTGTCCCATGTGCCCTGTCCGTATCATCCTTGTCTCCTGTCCTGCCCTAGCACATCTTGAACTCCTACTATACAAGGACATCAAGTGTCCCATGGATGCTCAAGCTGTGCAAGCCAAGGTCTCCACAGCCACAACCCCTGCTCTCAAAGTGAGGAGGCAGCTGCCACGCAGTTCCAGCAGGTGTTTCTCCTGCAAATGGGTGTTTGCAGGTCCCTGGGTGCTCCAGGGACCACCCATCCTCTTCACACATCCCCCCCGTGAGGGACCCCTTCCTCTCTAGCTTACTCTCTTGCAATGTCTGCCTGCCAGGGGATCTTAAAAGAGCGGAATAGGATTCTTCCATGGCAAACTGAGCAACCTTGCATGGACCTGATGGCTTGGGTTACTCTGCAAGGATGCTTTCTGCCATTAAATGAAGGTAGCCCCATGGCACCTTTTGAGGAATGAGACTCAGCACATCCAGCAGCTGATGGGTAGAGGAAGACACAGCTGGCCTGATTCACCATACGCCGTCCTTTTCTTTTGGAAAGGCATTTGGCCATCAGCTCTAGGAGCTCGGCATGGCTCGGAGGAGATGCCAGCTGCCTGCAAGCTGGTGCATCACCACGAGCACACCTTTGTGCCGCTGGTTGCAGCGCTCGGGGCAAGTTTGGTCTGGTCTGTCCTGGGAAGAGAGGATGGATCCAGGACAAGCTGTGCCTTACTGCCCGGGGAGGGCACTCCTGCCTGGCCCTCCTGTCATGTTCAAGTTTCCAGTTTCATCCCGTGCCATGAGTCAGCCCCCTCAAACCAGCAGGCTTAGCTGCAAAACACTGAGCGCCTTTCCTGCTGGGCACTGAGCCAAGGCGGTCAGCACTCCCACCGCCAGCAGGAAAAGAGATGTCGTCTTCTCTTCCTCGGGGGAAAGCTGAGCTCTCGCTCCCTCAGTACAGCTCTGGCTAGCTGGGGCTTGGTCACACTGGCTCACCGTTACGTGGCACCGTGCCCGTCAGGAGCAGCGCCGTGGCATGAACCAAGGCCAAGCTCCACGCTGCTCTCTGGCCACCGCAGTGCCCTGGGGGAGTCAGAGGTCCTACCTGAGCCCACCGCAGGTGCTGATGCTCACTGCTGAGTCAGCGTGTCCTCGCACCTGGCCCTGATAAAAGCAGTGATCCTGCCACCGAGAGAGAGGACAGGTGTAAAGGGGGCCTGCGCCAGCTGTCAGCATGGCAAGACCCCGCAGGAGCGGGAAAACTGCTCTCCCCGGAGCCAGCCCAGTACCTGAACGTCCGGCTTCTCTGTGATCTCCGTGCCGTTGGCCGAGTAGTGCGTCTCGGTGTAGTGCTGCCCCAGCAGATCCCTGCAGGATGGGGAAGGGGTGTCAGCAGTGACCCGGGTTTTGGGGAGAGGATGGAAAGCTTTGGGGATGAGGTTCATCAGATTGGGAATGGTGGGCCAATGACTTCCCTAGGTGGGTTTGGCAAGGAGGGACAAAAATGCAATATTTTGCTAGCGAGGGTCTGGGCTGAAGGCTTAGATTGCCAGTGCAGTGACACCAGACCATGGAGAACTGATGTTCACGGCAAGGGTAGGAAGCAAGCCTCTCCCTAGCCATCCCACTGTGCCCACCCACACTCACTTGTTCTTCTCCAGCTGCAGGAGGTAGTCCCTGCCTTCGGCACGGACACTGTAGAGGACGCGGTCCGGGTAGATGCTCTGCATGAAAGATAGACAACATCGCAGATCCACCGTCACCAGGAGAAAGAACTACAGAAGAGAGGACCTCTTGGCCCCCATCCCACCCAGAAAGAGGATGTGGTCTGCATGCACCCTGCTGGGAGGCAGCTGTGGTACAGGGAGCCTGGCTGCTCACCCCGGAGGCATCCAGCAAAGACAGGGGAAATCAGAAGAGAAGAAAGCAAGTATGTGGGCAGTAACGCAAATTCCAGGCACATCCTGAGATAAAGAATAGGTCACCAGCAATGAAACAGAGTCAGCAAAGTCTGGTTTCCCGTGTCTGACACATGGCCGTGCCAGAAACTGAGGTTTCCTACTCATCAGTCACAGAGCTCCTTTTTTGGGAACTGAGTTCAGCACTTACTCACAGCTGAACCACAAAGATCCCTGGCCCAATGGCTCTCATCAGCAGACTTCCTTATCGCTGACTGATCTAACATGCAACATGATGGTTAGAGAATAGCCTTCTCTTGGTTCTCATCTGCTACTGAGAGTAGATTTTAGAACCACCATGTGCCAGATCCCCCGAGCGTTACTCTAGCGCTGGTGGACAGGACCTCAAGTCCAACGTCCAGTCACTATGGCTGAGTCAGGGTGGCCATGGCTCAGCCCAGCTGAGCCCCCAGGATGGAGATGTCCCTCCAGAAGAAATGTTTCCCTCTGGGATATCTTGTGATCTCCACCTGCAGAGGTTGGGCCACAGACCTTCAGAGGTCCCATCCCACTGGGGCATCTGAGAGAGACAATGATCCCTTGCGTGGTACCCTGTATCAGGCTGCACCCTTGGCAGCAGGGACCTCCTCAGCCACCACCGCAGTACAGGGACCTCTCCTGAGGGCATGTCCTCAGCTCTTACGGGATCCCGGGGTGGAGAGTTGAGCAAAAGGCAGAGAGTCTCCTGCAGGGCCAGCATTCCTCCTGGATGAGGTGTGCGGCCTCTCCCCGGGGAGGATGACAGCACCTGCTGTCGTACGACAGCTCAGTGCTCCCAGGGAGATGATTCTGCAACCTGGCAGGAGCATGGGCTGAGCGGAAAGTCCTGCTGACTCAGCACCAGTGGGGCCAGGTAAGAGCGTTTACCCGTCACTCCGTCATCCTCTATTCTATACAGTTTGCATTTCCAATCTGAAGCAATGGGCTACTGGCCACGAAACATCCTCTCCGCATGCTGAGCAGGTTGCAACAAGCCTGCCATGCAGCCCCCGTGCACCGCTGGCGTGTGAACACGCTCATGGGTCCCCAGCAAATTCTTCTCTTATGAACAGCCTCTCCCGCCTGACGTGGCCATCCCAGCCCGCGTCTGCCAACAAAGCGATGCTTTGTTATTGTTGGCCACGCTGGAGCCAGACGAGGTCTTAAGAAATGACAGGAAAGCACTTGGAAGGAGTGGTGGGTCAGAGACCATCTCTTGGAGACAACCGCAGGGCAAGTTTTAAAAAAAAAAAAAGTCCTGATAAAACTTCTCTGAATCATCCCTGTCCTTATTAGCATGGGCTTTGCAAGGGCTCCAGATGGGAAGGCTTTGAAAGCGCAGGCAGCTCAGCCCTGCCCCAGCCCTGCTGACCCCGTGACTGTGCTGAGCAAGCAAAGCAGAACTGTGGCCACAGCACACAGAGGGGAGGGATTTCTTCCAGCTGGTCTTCTTAAGACACTCAGAGAGCTTGCAGAGGATCAGGACAGGATGCCACTGTCCCAGCCCTGCACAGGATATTTCTTCCCTGGGTGGGAAGAAGTGACTGGTCTCTCTAGGACAGTAGGGATGGGGCTCGTTGCACTGTGCCGTGTATCAGAGGAGCTGCAGCACAAGAGAGGAGGAAAAGAAAGCAGGTCACTGGGCCACCACGGTCCTTGCTCCCGCTCCATCCAGCCCCACCACTCGCTCTACAACAACGTCCTGCTACTTCCTGCAGAGACCCAGGTTGGGCCAGCGGCGGCTTGGCCGTCTCTACCCAGGCAAAGGACTTTGTCTCTGCATCAATTGGCTCTGGGACGTGGTGGGGAGATCAGCAGGGATGTGCGAGCAAATTTGTGCTGGGGGAGAAGCCAGCAGCTTGCAACACCAGGTCTTACATGGGCTGGAACGCACCCGCCTGTTGCAATACAGCTCTTTGAAATGCTGGAGCGTGGGGACGAGAGAGGTGTCACAGCTTCTGTCAAGAGCGTGTAACTATAAATCTTTTTGAAGGCCCTTCTTGCTTTTTTTCAGATCCCTTTCCATGAAGAACCCAGGTTTGCAACATGTCCTATCATGCCCCTGCCAAGAAGACCATGGCCTGTGGGAAGGCTGGCATCCCAGGAGATTCTGTGCTGCAGGACCCAGGTCTCCATCCTGTCTGCAGGGCTGAATATTTTGATTTAAGCAAAGCCAGAGGGGAGCTGGTCTGCTTCAACCCTCACCTGGCAGATGCTCTGCTGGACCAACCCCATGTGTGCCAACATCTCTGACCCAGGAATCAGCTCTTGGCCCATGCCCATCCCAGCCAGCGACTGCTAATGCAAAGCCACAGGAGGAGCTGGCACAGAAAACACCCATCCCCACTTTGAAGAGGGGCTTGGTGGTGGTCAAGCCTTGCTGAGAATCTTTTCCCCACCAACATTACTGGGAGAGCAAACCAACTTTTGTCCATGAAGAGGAAAATGGCTTGAAAGGCAGGAGACCTCATAATCTCAACATAGCAAGTTTGGGAGGTCCAAGGACCACCCAATGCAAGACCAAATCCACACCACCCATGGCTGTCCCAAAGTTCACAGCTCAAGGCAGATGTCTTCTCCCATGCCGTGGAAAGCAGAGGGACCCTGAGATGGGTGAGCTCCCCTTTCCGGGGGGATCGGTGCAGAGCCGCCCGGCACGCCCAGCACAGATGGTGTCTCTAAATAGCCTGGGGAATGTTTATCTCGTGGACAAGTTTAGGTTTCTAGAGCAGAGAAAACAGATGCCTTCAGGGAGTGTTTTTGAAGCTAGTTTATCAGAAAGGGTTTGAATCACGGATGAACGTGCTGTATGAATTTACTAGGAAATAAATGTCCCCAGCTCCTCCATCTCGATCAGGTGCTAAAGTTGGTGCTTTTTGGTCCTAGAAAAGGAATCCACCTAATTGGCTGAATTTCACTTTAAGGCAATGAGGAAAGCATCTTTGAGGTCAAGGCCATCATCCTATGGACGTCAACACCGAGCACTCAAAACTCCTGAGTCAAACCCCATTCCTTCCCCCAAATTACAAGGTTTCCCAAGAAAAATAACACTGCCTTTCTTTCATGTGGCTTTCTGCAACTGTCTGATTCTTATTTCCTTGTCCCAAAGGACAAAAAAAAAAAAACCAACAACCCAACTTCAGCAAACACAGCAAGAAAAGTGCTTACAGCTCAACGAGGCTTTGCAAATCCCTCCTTAAGCAAAGACCAGATGTCACAAGATCACTGCAAGGCTGCAAGAGGTGGCACCACTGGGTAATGTCTCTGAAGAAAGCACTGGAGAAAGCAGCCCCCCCCACCTCCGAGAGTCCACCCTGCTAGCGGAAGTTCCTATTTTGACCCCAAACAGTCCAGGAAAGCTGATCTGATCAACTGCTTCAAGATCTCCACCTCTGGATTGAAGCAATGGGAGAAAATGTGCACCAGGTCATTCTTCTGGCACAGGGCTAAGTGGGTCCATCTCCAAGCCCAGTTGTGGGCCAAGGGAGTCCAGCTCCAAGCCCGGTGGTGGGCCAAGGGAGACCAGCTCCAAGCCCGGTGGTGGGCCAAGGGAGTCCAGCTCCAAGCCCGGTGGTGGGCCAAGGGAGACCAACTCCGAACCCAGTTGTGGGCCAAGGGAGACCAACTCCGAACCCAGTTGTGGGCCAAGGGAGACCAACTCCGAACCCAGTGGTGAGTCAAGGGAGTCCAGCTCCGAACCCAGTGGTGGGTCAATGAACTCCAGCTCGAAACCCAGTGGTGGGTCAATGGGGTCCAGCTCCAAACCCAGTGGTGGGCCAAGGGAATCCAGCTCCGAGCCCAGCGGTAGGCCAAGGGTCTCTGCTGACTGCAACACCTCCTCCTGGACTCCCTGCAAGGCAGCAAGGTGCCAAGCCGGTATTTGGGAGGCGACGCTACTCACGGATGGTGCAGAGAGGTCCCTTTTCCCCCGAGGTGCCGACACCTTGCGCGGCATCACCATCTCGTACTTCTCAACATGGGCGAGCTTCTCCTCCAGCCTGGCAGTGACGCCTGGGAAAAATCAAAGGTTTTGAGCTGACAATCCCAGAAACAGCCAAGTCAGAGGCTAATGGAAGCAGTCAACATGAAGGTGCAGCAAAGAGCCAAAATAGCAAAAGTCCTGAAATACCTGCTGGGAACGCAACTCCCCGATGGACACCAGGGATGCTCCAGCCCCCGCCATGCCCCAGTGCCCACAGAGTGCTCAGCATCACCCAAGGGCGAGCAGGTCCCTTGAAGGCTGAAAAAACCATACTGGGACGCTGGCATGCAAATAAAGACGGAGGTTTTTCAGCTCCCCGTCTTGCTGCCACAGTTTTGTGACTTGGCGTCTGGCAGCTGCCGGGGGGTTGTGTTTTGGAGCTACAGCTTGTGTCTGGGCTGGCTCAGCCCTCCTCCCATCCTCCCATTTTTTTTTATGTCAGAAGAGAGACATTTCTGTGATAAATCCTTCGCCTTCTCTAGGAGCCCTGAACTGGGAGTTCGCATCGCAGCCGTGCCCGTGCTCCCAGGGTTAGACAGGGCCGGTGG
>NW_009611232.1:0-6326 GCF_000690535.1 Cariama cristata
GAGAGATGCTAGGAGGGTTTTCTTTCTTATAATAATAAATCTTACTAATGAGCTTTTTCTGTATTAATTAACTAGTGAGAACTATGTCACTGGTAAAGTGTTAACTGGGCCATCGGTCATTTCTTAGCACTGGGTTTACAGTGTGTCCCCTTTTGCCCATACAGAGATTTTTACTCTGGCCCGGCCATGGGCTGGTTTGCATCAGGAAGGACCATTTGGGGCACAGGGATTTGCAAGTAGAGATGTCCCAAAGTAATGTCAGCGAAACTTTTTGGAAGTGCATCCCCAGCCCTTCATATGGCGAAATTCCTTTCCCCCCCCTCTCTCTCAAGGCTCTGAAATGTTGTTTGCTCCGCGCAATTGTGAGAGTTCAACTACTTGAACCCCTTTATTCAGGTCCCACCTGAATAAAGATTTTCATACCAGGGTGAGAAATGAGCTTGTGGGTCGTGCGCTGCATGAGGTCTCTTTTCTTGTGCGCCGTGATTATTTTTGTCAATGCAATTTAGGAATGAAGGTTTTTTCCTGCTGGTTGCAAATGTTTTTCTCCCCTGGATGGTCTCAGCTCTCCTGGGCTGATGCAGGAGCTGGAGTTGAAGTCACTCCATCTCTCCTGGGCTGCTGAGGGCCAGAGGCTGAAACACCCGCGCGGCCGGGCGCCCTGCGAGTTCCCCAGCCCGGCCGGGGCGCCGCAGACTTTGGCATCCTGCCCCCTTCCTCGCAAAGCACGCCCATCGTTGGGATGGCAGGGAGATGTGAAAAGTGGGGGGTTTGTCAGAAAAATACCTGTTTCTCGACGTTGTGGCCTCACCTGGAAATGCATAAATGCTTTCTTTTGGGTGATGCTGCGCCCGCTGTTTTGCTCAGCGGGAACATTTTGTTTCTTTTCTGAGGGAATACTTTTCTTGCCATGATACAATACCTGGATGTTTTTCTTGTCGAAGTACATTTCGATACAGAACATCATTTCAAGACGAGAGGCTGGAAATGTCAGTCTGAAAATGGCACTTGTTTCATTGCCAAAGTTCACCCAATTCTTTGGTTTATTTTGAGTAAAAAAAATTTCAAATATGGAGGAAATAAAAATCCCCAAGGACTCTGCTCATCCGTCCTCCGTGCCTGGGACATTGGGTGTAATGGGAATCCTTCTTCTGCCTATGCTACCAGTACCAATGAGGTGACCCTATAACCGGGAAAATGTGAGTTCAACCTTACCAAATTGTGCAGAAAACTTTTAATAAACCCCACTGATTTCCTAACCCAGAAATCCTGCTCCACCATGAATCCTCATTTAGCCATCATGTTCCCACCAAGGGCATTCGGAGGAGGAAAGGCAATTCCCAGCGCAATCCTTGAAGATGCAATGCAATCTGCATTCTTTAACGAAATTACTTTTTGTCTATATGGGGCGGAAGAGTGACCATTTATAGAAGTCTTGGGCTTGTCTGGTGGGGACCTGTTATGGCAAGAGGAATTGTGGCTTGCGGCTGTTGATGCTCACATTGCCAGGGCATAGCAGGGCTCCCCAGGCAAAGGACTGGCAGCCCAAAATGCCAGCACCAAAATGTTGGGAGAGCCCTGCCGAAGCTGGTAACACGGGCAGCAATGACATGGTCAACCGACCCTTGCCACATCTGAGAGGTGTCCCTTGTAGACACCACGTTTCCTACCTGGTTGCAACACGACGGCAATTTTCCTCACTCATGGGAAAGGCAGAGTCGTCTGCTTCTGCTGTTTCTTTGGCAAATTGCAAATATTTCAAAAGTCAGGAGAGACTTCTGTGCCATTGGAGCTGCTGTGACCTTTCCCAGGGGCTGGCATGCTGTCCCACGATGTGTGCTTGGAGGAGATGCTATTGGATAGGACCCCTCTGAGCTGGGTCCCTGTGGCCACCAAAATCCAGAGGCTTAGCTTCCCACCTGTTGGATTTCCGCACCTCTCCGGGCAGCAGCTCCAAACGTCTTGAGAACCCGGGGGTGGCATTTTACATGAAGAAGCCTGGTTTTGAACCCTATTTTTTCTTCTTACCATACTGTTTGAGATGGCTCCTCTTAACCTGCCCAGGGAATGGTCAAATAAAGGAGAGGGTGGGACTTGCTAAAGGCCACGGGGAGTTTAGGGTCAAGCTGAAATGCCATGGGATGGGGCTCAACCTGCCCACCCGGTTTGATATGGGGAAATATAAATTCCCACCTTACTCCCTGCCTTTCTCAAAGGGTTACTGCTTCCAGGTGAATTATGAACCAAAATTACACATGACAGCATTAACACACTTTTATTTTACAAAAATAAACTCAGGGGTCTGTGTCGCCTGGTTGTGCCCAGTAGTCCTACGGGGTGAGTGGTGCAGGTGTGAGCCTCTGGACATCTTCGCTTTCCTGAGCAATCAGATGTTTCCTTCTCCTCACACCACATTTCCTGCTCATAATTTCAGTTTTCCAACATCTTTTTTCAAACAACCCTTGCCTCTTCACGTTAAATGGTTTGTCTTGCTTGTCCAGGCTCCGAGGCGTTCTGGAGACACTTCTCACAGCTCCTTTTCTCTTTGATTTAAACAAGGCAATTGCAGCTGATCACCTCCCTCTGACTGGTTTTTGAAAGCGAGGAAAGAGAAAACAAAGGGGATGTTGGAGGTTGGCTGCAGCCTGGGCTGCTTCTTGGGTCTCTCATGCTCACAGTGGCTTGGGAGGTCCCTGACACCGTGGGATTATCTATGCCAGGTCATGTCACAACACGTCAGACATCCATAAAGCAAATGTCCCGATCCAGGTCAGCTCCTGGCACCATTTAGGGTCAGCCAGGAGAAATGGGCACCTAGAGGATGCATGGGTCTTGGTTTTGGATGATTCCCACTTGCCAGTGGTTGCTTCTCCCCACCAAGTGCAGTCAGAAGGCTGGAGGTATCTACAGCTGCTTTGTGAAGCCTACAATATCTCTTAATGTTTATGCCCTGGGGTAAATTGTTGGCTGGGAAGAGGTTCACGTATTACCTGGTGTTGCTGGGACTGGACGTAAAGCACTGAGTGTGGCCGCCCCTCATGCCGTACATTGCAAGGACAGAGGCCACCAAACATAGGCACTGACCAGGCTAAACGGGCCAGCTGGTCTCCCCTGACTGTCCTTAGGGTCACCAAAGAAAGAGGGGCTCCCCACAGAGCCCAAGGAGTGATGCCAGCCCTTGCGGCAGGGGGGTACAGAAGAGGGTACCTAGTTTGGGCTGGCTGCACTGGGGCAGCAAATCCCTCCTTCCTGGCCAGGCAATGCATACTCCTCCTCAGAGAAGACTTCAGCTCTCCAGCATGGTGTTGCCTCTCCTAAGCTGGGTTTAGAGCAATGAACATTTGCACTGCCTTGTTCCTTGCAGAACAGGAAGGCTGGGCTGTGCAGGCCATTGCATATCAGAAAGATTCAAGTGGATGATAACAGCCTGGGCAATGGTCTTGATTTTTTGCATAATAGGTGCCCATCTAAAAACCAACCAACAAAATACAGACCATCTATAAACTCGGCAATGAACCTGAAAGTATAGATCTCCACCTTTAATTTCTTCCTCTTTTTTAACATGACTTCAAAAACTGAGAAGATGAACCTCACCAGAGGGTTTTCTTGAATGTATTGTGGAGAACTAATGCATTTCTCCTGATGCCCAGAGGGGTTGTCTCCACACAGAGGAAAGGCTGAGAGAGGAGCATCTTTCTAGGAAGGCTGGTTTCAGCCACAGCTCATGCACTGCTCGGCAGCAGTAGTGTTTGCATTACTGTCAGGGCCAGCAGGAGCCCGTTTCCCCTGTGGTGAGCTACCACATGCCTGAAGATGAGGAAGACCCCACGAACCCTAGCTCTGGCAATGGGAGCCCAGCTGGGCTTCCAGGAGTGAGATTTTCCCATGGAAGCCCTGGATGATGCCTCCAAGGCAGGGGCGTTTGGGACTGCTCATGAGCTGGTCTAGGTTGAGGCTGCGCCACCAGCTTCAGGCTCTGCCTGGAGTCCTTGGTGGCTCGAGATGACAGAGAGGTGCTTGGATGGAGCAGTCCAGGGTTCAGAGTGCGCCAGCCCCCAAATTCCTTCAAACCTCTGCCCTTGGAAGGCACAAGGTGACTGAGCTCGAAGCGTGCAAACTATCAGGACCCAGTGCTTGTGCCCAGGTGGGCCCTTCTCATCACCCACAGGTCCACCCACAACCCATCCGTGGATGTGGCTTAAGGGAGGAGATGTCCAGGAGCTCCTAGGAGGGGCTGGGGGAGTGAGAGGGGAATGAGACCTTGCAAACTAGAGGCACTCCTCCAAGTCCTCTCTTGGTCCTGATGGGACACCATAGGCAATGGAGGTGGGCAGATCGTGGATGGGTTTTCCTGCTTTGACCTCACTCCTGGCTGGAGGAAGAGGAGGGTTGGAGGGCCCAGAGGCTGCCTTACCTGCTGAGGTTTTGCACCGCCGCTCGCATTTCCACTTGGTTTCGAAGCGGTTGCTGTTCCCTCGGCATCCTCCAAAGATGAAGGGCCGGCAGGCTTCTGCCTCTGCATGGTAATACCAGAGCAGGGCGTAGTGCCGGCAGGAACCCTCGTCCATCGGCTGCAGGCAGGGGGCTGCAGGGAAACACCCCCCCACACCCACTCGTGTATTGGACCCAGGTGGGAAATGGCCACATTCTGCCACCCCCCATCCTCCCTGGGCAAATGTGTGGGGCTGGTCCAGGGACTCCCAGTGCCCCACAGTCAGCACCTTACCCCAAAGCAATGGGGTTGGCAGAGCAAAGAGAGCAGCAAGGACCAAGGCAGGGCATCTGGCAGTGCATTTCCATAGTGGGCTGAGCATGAGGCTCCTTGTTGCTCCATGGCACTGTCCGCCCCTGTGGTGCCCATCATGGTGGTCTCTGACCTTTGCAAGGGGCCAATTAACCCCTGGGTCATGGCGGGGGGGGGCTTTGCAGGGGGGGGGGCATTCAGGGTGTTACCTGGGGGACTCTCTGCATTTTGCTGGTGGGACTGGACCACACTGGATCAGGTGAGAACACCCTCTGGTTTGTTCACCACCGGCGCAATGCCCTGGGGCAAAAGCAACTGCTTTAAGCCAAGTCCAGACTGAGTTTTGAGCCTCTGTTTGCTGGCACGTGTAACTCTTTCAGCGCTGCGTCCCCTTGATCTCAACGCCAAAAAGCACTTCCCACCCGGGAAGTGACTTCCCTAAATGTCACTTAATTCAGTGCATCTCACCTGGTAATTGACTGCGGGCTTCTCGGCGCTTGTGCGGAGAGGGACCCGTTATCTGCTGTGCCTGGGGAGCCACTGGGGAAGCAAATGGAAATCACATGTAACGAGGGCACGCAAACAAATTAGCCACCATTTAAATATAGATCACCGGAGCCTTACATGGCTTTCTGTTGGCTAACAAGTTCTCTTAATAAATGTCACAGAGCAATTGGTGAGGGGAGGGAGAAATCGGCGGCAATAAAATTCTTAATGGTGTTAAACAACTCAGTCAGAAAGGTTGGATGTTAGTCAGAGAAAATGGAAGTATTTGTGGTTGTTTGCAGGAGATAAATGTCAGGCCGGAGTTTTGTAAATCTGCGAGCTTTGAAAAAGCCAGGAGCGATTGTAATCTGGCAGTAATAACCCTTCGACTGCAGAATCCTGTTAACATTTAGAGCGCCTATCTGCACTCATCACTTAGCGCAGCGATTTATGAGCCTTCCTACCTCAGACCCGGGCTTTAATGGGATTGTCGGCTGGTGACGGCGGCAGCTGTGATTCAATAACATGTGGTACGCCCTATCGATCTGAAACTGCCCAGATCCCAAATGCTGCCTTGATATAAAGTGAGTTTAAACCCAGATGGACGACGTCTTCGACGTACGGCACAGACATCAGGAGAGTGCTTGGAGGTGGGCAGGAGGAAGGCAGCGATGGTTGGGGTCTGGATCTAGGTTTAGCTGGATTTGGGGGATTTGTTCGGTCCTTAGCAGATTACACAGGGAAAAAATGGGGGTCATCATCAATGGGTTTGACTTAAAACTCTTCCCAAAGAGCTGGGAAAGGGCCATCATGGGTAATAAAAATCAGTGCATATAAACTGTAGGTCAACACCTTGTATAGGCTATGACTTCTTTTGGGGTGTAAAAGTATGTAACATTGGGGTGTCTTGCTCAGTATGAAAGTGCAATGTGATTTTTTAAAAATTATTTCTAGAGTAGAAGGACTGGCTGGCCAACCCATGTGCTGACTGGTCAACCGGTGAGCGGACTGGCCAGTTTTTGTGCTGACTGGCCACCCGACAGCTGCATGGCCAGTCTGTAGAAAGCTTTGCCCCACAGATGCTGGGGGGAAGAGT
>NW_009611232.1:6357-45217 GCF_000690535.1 Cariama cristata
GGACTGTTGTAGGGGCACGGGATGGTGCATTTTAGATGGCTCACTTCTGAGATGCATCTGGCTCTGTGAGTACCTTTCTCTCTGAGATGAAGCACTGATGCCATCCCCCTGCATGTATCAACGGCGGCTCCATCCATGCTACCCAACCTTCCTCCTCCTGGTGACAAAATCTGAGCAGCCACATCTTAATTTCTGACTTGCTGAATGGAAGAAATGAGTCTGAACTCTCCCTTCTTTTGAGTCCTGTCCTGTCTTGCAGTGTTCCACAAGTAAGCCCCCCCCACCCCCCACTAGCCCTTCTGCATCATGTTTTCGCTCTCTGTCTCCTATAAATCAAGATTCAAAGCCAAGCCCTGACAAAGAGGTCAGAGGGTCCATGAGGGGGCTGTGGCATGGATTTGAAGACATGATAGACCTGGAGGAGGGCAGCTCATATATGTGGTTTCCAGGTTGCTGCTAGAATTTAGGGCAGTTACTCAGAAACTCCTCAAGCCAGTCATTGTAACGCTCACTACAGCGGTTCATGGTCAGAAGAAAGGGCAGATGATCTGAAATGCAGCTAAAACTGCCCCATCCTGTCTTCTCCCTGGAAAGATGGATGTTCTCAGCCAGGCACTAATGGATTTCCCTGTATCCATTGGGCTCATCTCCTGGACTTTTCCACACTGTGTCCTAATGCATCCCAGGGTGGTCCTGGAGCCTCCTGAGGAACCCCCCTATCGGCTGTGCCTACAGAGTGGGCCATGAACCTGCCTCCAGCCCATAGGCAAGTAGCAGGTCATGGTTCACCTCCCTATGGCTGAGCAGCCTTCATCCCCCAAAATGATGGTTGCGCCTCATCTGCCTGTTGCTCCTCAAGATCCTACTGGGAGCTTGATAAGACCTAAAAGCATGGCCAGTCTTGGATCATGCTCTTGCCCTGTCCAGTTACCTCGTGTAGAGGTAGATGCAGTGTGAGGAGGTGCCGCAAACACACTGGTGTTTGTGTACAGGCAGGTCAGTATTGCATGTGTCTTCAGGGCAGGACCTTGGCCCTTCTCTCTCCCCCTCTCTCTTGGGCAACACAAAGGGACAGAAACAGAGCCAGTTGTTTTCCCATTAGCTGTAATCAGTAATTTTACCCATTAAAGGGTTCATGAGGCCCTGGGCAGAAATAGTCTGTAATAGCTTGAGTGTTTGGTCTCAGAGATGTAATTTCTGGCTGGTAGGAAGCTTTACCAGACGTTGCAAAGGACATGGTGGGGAGAGGGGGACAAAATCAGCCTGAAAACAGCTGCCTCCTTCCAGCCTTTCAAAATGCCTCCTTTGGAAGGTGGTGATCATCACTGAGGTCACACATATTTGGCTTTTTCCTCACCCATCGCCCCTTCCAGGGGCATCAGCTCACCTCGTCTCGGAGCCACAGACCAGCCCTTTTCAGCATAGAGGCATCGCAGTGTGGGAGCCCTCACTGGAAATCCCATCGCTGCCTTACTTCTGCCCAGTCCCAGGGAAGAGGATTTAGCACTGAGTTCATGGACTGCTCCAGAAGATACCGGCTGCCACGGCTGGAAAGGTGGAAGCATGCAGCCACGCAGCTGTACTTACCTGCAATAAGTGAAGGTGGCTCCATGAAGGGTTTCACTGAAGTCACCAACGTGGTCATGCTCTGAGTTTTGTTAAGCATTTCTTCCTGGTTTTCACCATCCCTTCTGGTGTGTTCTTGAGGCTGCAAATAACCTTGGAGCTGCCTGTTAATTTCAGCTGCCTCCCGACCTGCGGATTTAATCACTGAGTCAGTGAGGATGAAATCTGGTGCCACAGTTTGAAAGCCATCATGCTTTGATAAATGGTTGTAGCTCAACAAAATTACTGCCGCTGCACAACATAGTGTAGGACACAAGTCACAACACAATGTTTCATTGGCCAAAGCCTACAGACCACTGGGGTACGTGGTCAAGGTAGGAAACCTATTTCCAAACCACATATACTCTAGAGAAGGGCAAGCAATTAAGGAGAGGTTGTACTGTCTACCATCTTCTCAAGGAAGGGAGCGGGGGATATGCTAAAGTTTTTCAGAATAAAAGCTAGTTTTGAGGAAATGCTTCCCAAGAAATGTGCTGGGCTTCCTTTGAACCTCCATGACTGCATGGACATATTCCTAGTCCCAGTTGAGATGGAGTCATAATCAAAACTACATGGATAATGAAATGCTGCTGGATCAGCTTCTCCATGAAATAGGTTCCCTGAAGTGCTGAGCACTGCCAGTCTTCTCGGGTAAGACTTGTTTACCAAAAGGCTGGGAATCCCCCAAAAGACTTAGCTAAGTTATACACGTCCAGCTGTATGTCTGGATGTGTGTGAAGCTGTGGCTCCATCATCCTTCGTACTGGTTATGTCTGATGCCCAACGCCTTGAGGTAAACGTGTGATCTGGACCAGGCTGGCAGGCACATTAGTGGAGCAGATATTTTAGGAGTTCTGGTTTTATAGAGGATGTACAGAGTTTGCAGGTAGAGGACAGAAGATGTAGTGGAGCCTGGCTGCGCAAAGTTAGCCCAGAAACCTGTTTTGAAGCAGTGTGGACCAGCAGACTGAATCCATCCCAGATTAATGCTCTGTGCTGTGTCCACTGTGGTTTTGATCCAGCTTTGCTTTCCTTTGCTAACGTACTGTTTTATCTAAATGATGCTCTGAGAATGAGGGATGGAGAGGACCGCATGCTCGTGGCTGAAGGATGGACCAGTCAGATAACAGACAGGGCCCTTGGTTAACACCTGAGTCTTGAAGGCAAAACACTTCAGTGAGGGTTGACCTTTGCAGGAGCATGGAGGCTGCTGTGTCCAAGAGCATTCACTGTGCAGGATTCATTTGCTCTGATTTATTTACATTACAGAAGCAAATGGAAGCTGGGGCAAGGGCAGGATTCCAGGTACGGGACCATGGATAGACATCAGGGAGAGATGACGTCTACCTCAACAGATTAGCTTTCTAAAAACAGAGCAGGAGGGGAAACAGAGCCCAGAAAGGACAATCTTGGGTCTAGCATAATTGGGAATATCCCACATCAATAGAGTTTGCAGCTACTCCAGCCAACTATAACTGTACTGGCTTCTTACATCCAGGGCAAGGATGCTGCTGCTTGACCCACCTCTCTGTTTAGAAAGTCCTTGCTTTGTAAAATGCTCTGCTTTCGTACTCTTAGAAACAACGTGTTATGAAGGCTAAAAAAAAAAAAAAAGTAACAGTTACAAAGAAAAATTAAAGCAAATCCATTCCTGGAGAACATGACTTCACTGCAATTTAAACTCAAATTGCTGCTCTGGAGTTCCTCATTTGTCTGGTCCAGTTTAAAACATTAAAAACAAGCTGTGGTGAGGGACCCTTTCCAGGTCTAATGATGGCCTTGAAATGTAGTAGGAAACATTCAGGTTAGATGAGATGTCCTGGGGCAACTGAGGCATCAAAACTGGGTTGACAAATACGACACAGACCTATGAGACACCTATGTGCATAGAGAGGATCCAGCAGGATACGTAATCTGGCTTATATAAGGGCAACGAGATCAACACTCAGGCATGAGGATCAGATCCAGAGTTGGAAACTTTCCTCTAGGTGCCTTTATGTGAGCTGAACGTCTTCAAAACCTACTATGGCCAACTGAGATCTAGAACCTGGTTCAGTATCTCCTGTGGAAAAATGAGACCCTGAATCACTTGCCCACATGTAGGCAAAGACATGACAGAACCAAGTCCTCCCTGAAGTACAGAGGATGAGCCCCTGACTGAACGTGGTGGTCTGCCTTAGGGTTGGCAGATTGGCCCTCCAGACTCTGTGGACCATACGGATGAGATCTCCACAACGGGAACTTAAATGATGAACAGACACCTGCACTGTAGGCACGTCACTGGATCACGTTGATGGTTTGGGACGGTGGAGCAACGGGATCTGTTTCGTGGGCAGGGAGAGGTGTTCCTGTGGGTGCAGCTTTTAAAGCTGAGTGTCAGGAATAGCTTTGATGCCGTCTTGCAGTAGAGGGTGAAAGCAGGAGACCTGTTGGTGTCCCTCTCAACCCTGTTTTCTCAGATTCCTCTCAAGAAATACCGCCCCAGAGCCAGAGTCTAAAAGCAGTCAGTGATCCAGGGTCATTTTCTGCACTGAATCACAGAAAATTCTGAGCACTTATTCTTAACAACATCTTTTCACTTGCAGTTCCAGGCTGTTTTGGGGCAAGGAGAACATCTTTACTCTACTGCATGAATCCACATGCATTTCCATGTAGATATTAGCAGCCTTACCCCTTTCCATGACCATCCTTCCCAACTCACCTCCGCAATCTGCAAACATAAGAGAGACGGGACATAGTTTGGTTTTTGCAACTTCTTTTTTCAAAAAAAAATCCCTACATAAATAAGATTTTTCAACAAAATCATTATTTTTACAGGCAGCACATGCTTTCATGGACTATTTTTCATCCTTTTTTCCCTTCTTCAAAGCATTCAAATGCCCCCTAACATCTCTAGGCAGAAATGAGTGCGACTCCACCTTAATGGCTCAAGCATCTTGGCAAGTGGTGGTGAACCCAAACACCCCTTGGCCATAGGCAGACTCCAGGGAGCGGGGCAGGAGTGGGGCATCTCTCTGCTGGCCCTCAGGTAGCTGGACCTATGTAGGGCAATGAAAGCAGGATCCCAAAAGCCTGACACTCTTGCGATGTCAGGCTTCTGGGGTAAAAACATCCCCAAATGTGCTGGGTTTTGTTACTGTTGTGGCGCTGGTTGGCAGTTATTCATCGCCGGAGAGGAGAGATCTGTGTGTCAAGAAGCGCCACAAAGTAGATGGGAATTAAAAGGTTGTTATTAGGCAAAACGCAGCTCCAAACTTTCCCTTGTGACCCAGCGCCCTTTGCCAATCAGCAGGGAAATGGAGAAGACCAGGGAGGAAAGCTTTGCTGACAAAACCACAGGGGAAGAAACGGAAAGAGAGAGGGTTTAAAGGGAAAAAATTTAAGAGTTTGAGTAGGAGGTCAGGATTATGGCAGAGACCTCATGGCCCAAAAGCCCACACTCATCTCCGAGTGTGGAGAGGTGACACGTCTCCACTTGCTGCTAATGGGGTGATATTTGCTCTGCCGAGCCCACATGTGCTGGCACTCAAATTGCTCCAATTTAGTTGCTGGCAGGTGTCAGAGCGGTGGCTCCAAGCATGGCTCGCTGGCCGACTTACCACATCTGCCTCTCATTTCGCTCCTGATCACCTCCTTCACCTCTTCCTCCTGTGCCGCAGAAGGAAAGCAGATGTTAGCAGTGATTTTTCTACCCTGACACCATCTCCCTCCACTCTGTGCCCCATCCCAACTCTGCTTGCCCTACCAGAGGTGGCCTCTGGTGCAACCACCTCAGCTTGGGTATGGTCGAGATCAGAGATGTACATTTGGTGACACAGGGACCTCGGTTCAAGATTTGTGGCCCATCAGGGAAATTATTCGCTTTGCAAATTCATAGCCATCCTGTAGCCAGCTGCTCTTGCCACAAGGAGCTGGGATCCCCAGCTCAGTGTGAGGACCATGGCTACCTCAAGCCCGGGCTGGCTTTCCAATGAGTTTCCCCACCCTTTCAGCACTGTCCCTGAAGCCATGGTCTCCCAGATGTCCCTTACCTCTGAGAAGCTTCGTCAAGCCACCTGCATCCAGGCAAAGGGGCTACTCAAATCATGCTGCAGGCTTGACCCATGGGGATGGGGCTGTAGCACTAGATTTAGATGACATGTATCTGCACCTCATTTTGTTCTTCTCTGCCTCTTTACCAGCTAACGCTGGTTCCCCATGGAAAAAGACATCTGGTGTCATGGCTTTTGAGTCTGTCCTTTACGCTTGGGCCAGCCAACTGCCACTGTTTCAGCTAAGCATCTTCCATGTGTGATGGCTGGTGTCCTACTGCACTTCACATGGTCACCGCCTCTTATCCTTTGTAGAAATGACAAATTTTGAGGCACTTTCTACATAGGGAGCTGGGTTTTTCAGCAGCCCACGCATAGGGCATCCTTGCCCATAACACCTATGCTAAAACTAATCCTGCCTGACCTCCACACACCGGAAAGATTAAAGTACGGTGTCGTATCAGTCAAGTGGCACAAAACACATTTGCTTAGGCAACAGGATGGAGACCCTAATGTCAAGGGAGCTGCAACAGGGATTTTGCCCTGACCCACGTGGGTCAACCACTCCTTCTTCTTCAGGATTTATAAACCCAGAGCAGCAGCTTTTGCAGCAATGTCAGCTCCCTAATCACTTTGAAAATGGGGCACATTTCTCTCTCCTGCTCTTTCTTTGTATTTGATGAGCCCTGGGGCATTGGCACTGAACCTATCTGCCAAGCATGAGTTTGAAGCATCATAGGGAGGATGGGAGAGGGGAAATGCACTTCGGGCTGTGGGTCGTTCTTTGGGCTTGTCATCGTACAGCCCAACACTGCTCCCACCCCAGCCTGCGCACATCTGACGTCTCTGGGTAATGGCCAACACTCTCATTTCCCAGATATTCTCTGAATGAATCTGTTTCTCAGCATTTCCCTCCTCCCCTACACCTCTTAGGGGCAGTTTGCTCTATTTTCTCTATTCAGGCCTGTGTAATAGGATGTGATCTTGGGCTAAAGTACTCACAGAAAGACCAGGATCTCCCTTTTCTCCTTTCTGGCCAGCTGGACCATTTTCACCCTGTTAAAAACACGTAAGTCATTACAAAAGCTCAGTAGATTGACCATGAAATGCTCCAAGAATAAATGCACCTTAGAAAGGAAAGGATACGCTATGAAGGGAGATGGGGAAAAAAGCTCACATGTTTTCCTATAAATTTGAGGGATATCTGTGAGTAGCTCACTGAGCAGAAAGGAATGGACTCATCCACGTTCAAGGAAGCAAGAGCAAAAGTATGTATCAGAGAGCTGGGTGCAGGCTCCCGGATTTTTTGGGAGCTCTGCTCTATCCAAGCAATAAGGATGCTAACAGCTACAGTTTTAAGTCAGGTTTCCTTGCAATTTGTAAGGGATCACAAAGGCTGAGGTGGAGGCGTGGAGAGGATCTGGCCTCCAGAGAACCTCTGGGAACCAGACCAGGCAGAAGATTGCAGCTGGGATTGCAATCCCAGTGCTGAAAAGATGAAACACAGGGAGATGCTGAGGTTTGCCAACAGGGCTTTCTGCCTCCTAGGAGAAAATACCTTGAACAATTTTCCACTCAGAACTGGTGGAAACTGGATTTGTTGATTAAAAATACTTAAAAATATTAAAGGAAAAGGAGCACAGGAAGGACAATCTAAATTAAAGCCATGATGGTAATTTTTCTTAATCCATGCTCACTTACAGAGGCTGGAGTGCAAGAAGAAACTGAATTACTGTCCGCTAGCCCATGGAGTTAATGCAAAGCCACCTCCTGATGCAAAAAGCCCTTCAGTGAGTGTTGGCAGGACCTGCATCACGTAGGGACTGACCCAGAACATGGGTTGCAGGTTGGGATCTTGAGATTAAGCTCTTGTTTGTATTCTCTGATGTGCAATAAAAGGCTGAGCTTTGCCCCTCTCTACTGAAGTACTGCACTGAGTATTGCTTTACGCCTGGTCTGCCATGGCAAGCACAGTTGAGGATGTGCTGGCCCAAAATACAATGTGTTCCCAAAGAAGACTTACATAAAATAACTGGCAGCCCACAGGGCTCACAGCAGTTGCCCTAGCTGGAGATACCTTCAGGCAAAAGTGTAGGCAGCATTGCCCATGTCCAATGCTTTCTGTGCTTTTATTGTTGCAAAATTTGGAGAGCCAAGAAACGCAGCCTAGAACAGCCAAGGTTCATCCAGCCCCAAGGCAGAGCTCTGCACTGCTGCAGGGTGGTGAGGAACCTCACTGGAGACAAGGCTGGCTCATCCCCATACTGACCATTTCTCCTTTTTGCCCATCCATGCCTGGGGGTCCCCTGAGGCAGAGCTGAGGTCTCCCTCTTTTCCCTCGTGGACCCTAGAGAGGAAGAGAAGAGCTCAGTTAGCAGCGCCCGGGCACCCACCACACCACCAGCTCGGGTTTTCCCTCTAAAGCTCGACCTGGGCATCAGTAGGAGAAGATACTCAGAGCCCTCTGGACCTCATATGCTCCCCAGACAGATCAGATGTGATGGCTCAGAGCCCTGGGCTTTGACTCCTCTGCCTTGGGCAACCAGGAGGCATTTCCTGTGGTCCACCCCTGCAGAAAGGATGGATGCTGCAGGGGCAGAAGGCAGTTTTCTCTCTCTGATACTCGGTCTGTCCCGGCACTAATTTAAGAAATGGAGTCTCGGCAGGAGGAGAAGGACTTGCAGATGGAGATAATACCCTCCCACATTAGAAATGAGGGTGGCCTCGCTGCTGCAGTTCAGACCCAGGGACTTCTCTTTTAATTTAGGGAAAAGACAAGTAGCAGTGTGGGTGTAGAAAGTGGCATCTCACAGTCTCTTTTTAATCAGTGTCTAAACGAAAGCCATTCATTATCTCATACATGGCTTTCTGAGCATGCAGTGCTTGTAACTGCTAATACAAAAACTTCCAGCCTTTTTAAACATACATGAGGGAATCTCGTACTTTTGGCTCCTTCCTCCTTTCTGTGATTCTTTTGATACATTTTTCATTGCAAGGCACAGCCTGGGGAGCAAGGGAAAGAAGAATAATGTTGCTGCTATGGTCTGAAGCTGGATCTAGTCCGTTTTTTATTGTTCTGGAAGGGTCCTTCTACACTTGCACCCCTTTAGGGGAAGGCTCAGGAGCGGTCCTTCCTATAATCACCCTGTCAGTGATGAAGCACTGCCTGGGATTCAGCTTTAGCTATAGGCTGCTGAACAATGCTGGAGGCCCAGAGCATCCTCTGTGCCCTTGTACCACAGAGCAGATTGCTCCAGCTCAAGCCTTATTTGATGGTGTCTCAGGACAAAATACAGATGTTCAGTTTCACCATCAGTGCAACGTGGACCTTGCTGCACCACCTGCGTTGTCCCTTCCTTAATCACTTCTTCCCTAAGACTTAAAACCCAGTGTTGGGTATTTTTTGTTTTGTGGCTCCAAAGAGCAGGGTATAGGCTTTCCCAACACGTAATGCTCTTCTCTGTATTGGGGAAAACCAGGTTAAGAATCAGTAAAGCCTACATAGACACCTTTATATCACCCAAGTCAGAAGTCCTGCAAGGGGATCTAGGACAGGGAGACCTTTGAGACCCAGGAGAGCTGACCTAATGAGGTCCAGACTAATTCAGACTTTCACACAAAATTGAATTGTCCCAACTTCTATCCTCAAAAGCCAAAGCAATTTTCGCCAGTGTATCTTTACCAGCACAGTCCCGAACTGTCAGATGCAGCTATATATGAGCTAATTCTCCATGCTGTTGAATGTGCTTCACATTTGGTGAAGGATAATCACTGGTGATTGGAGTTTGGACTATTTGGCTGCAATAATTCAGAAGGGCATAACTGATTAAAGAAGAAAATCCTGCCAGAGTCTCTACCTCCTTTCCTTGTTTTCAAAGCAGCAGCACAATCTAATTCTCATTTAGCAGAAAACTCAAGTATTTTACAAACCATACGTGTGTACATGCAGTCTCTACATACAAATATATACATGTATACACACACACAAAGATGAAATCCTTACCCATACTTATACAGAGATACATCACTCAAGGGTGAAACATGGCACATCAAATATCTGCCAGACTCACAGGCTGGCAGGAGTTAAAACAGGGTTATCCCTCAAATGGCTTATGGATAACAGTTGGTCTTTCAGGTAGTTACCCAACTCCAGCTTTTCTTTTGCTCTTTGTTCTTTCATGCTAATTTATGTATTCTTTTGTCCAAGCCTGAAACTCAGCCAGTCCCGCCAGCACAACTGAGAAGCGTATTTTAATTTCCAGCCCTCTTTCACTTGAAAAGTTCTTCATTGCTTAACGGATGCTGTCTAAGGCTGGGTGATTAGCATTAATCTCTAGCATCGTCCCTCTGCATTGTGTTGGCAGCAGCAAGACATTCTTCATTACCATAGAATCTGGGGGCAGCATGTTCCTGCTCATAAACAGTATTAGCGTGTCTCATTTCCAAGTCTTTTTGTTACATTTCAAAAGGTGCCCAGCATGTCTTGCATGTAAAACCACTTATTAAGTATGGCCCACAAATGGGGTCTGAAAGCCACCAGCTCCTTCCGAAACCTTGGCATCCTGCTCCCCAGATAATTAGCAACAGGAGAGGTGCACTTAATGCCCTGCTAACTTGAAATTATCATCCTTCCTTTAGTCACTGAAAGGTCACATGTTACACTGCAGATAGGAGGAGAGGAAAGGGAAAAAAAAAAATCTCTGGTGATAAATGCACCAAGAGATGAAGTAAGTTGACCAAGACCCCACAGAAAGACAGCAGACTTTGCAGCCATCTCAATGTGGGAGACCGCAGGTGCCCGCTCGTAAGAGATGGGGAGCTGTATGTGTACATGGTGACATGTGGAGACACATCTGGGGTGCTCTGTCACAGGAGGATGTAAGGTGCAGATCTCACCCGAGTTCAGGGCATGCTACAGACCACTCGCTGCTCACCTGTGGCCCTGGCTCGCCCTGTGGCCCTGGAGGTCCATCTGGTCCAGCAACTCCAGTCTTCCCAGGCCATCCTATTTGTCCTTTGAAGCCTCCCAAGCCAGGAACTCCCTTGGCCCCCTGAGAATCACCGACAGAGCAGTTCAAGCAGAGGTGATTTTAGAGGTGGGCTGGTCAAACACTACCCGAATACTTTCATGGCATTGGCAATAAGGGCAGACCATTTACGTTCTACTTTGTCTGCTGTTGTGTTATAACAGAACATCAGTAGGATGGCAGAGATCACTTTAGCTTTGCTCTCCACCTTTACTGGTCCAGAAGGCACTTCACTGCTTGGTGACATGGACACCACCTCTCTGGGACAATGCCCAATAATTTCTAATGCCCAACTCTCTCTGCGTATGTAAACAGAGTCCTTTAGTCTGTAACCCTGGAAAAAACAATGACTCCTGAGGAGAAGAAAGGAAGTTACCAAGACCTGGCTTATACATTTCCTACTCATCTACACTGTTGAGCTCTCTCCTGGAGCTGCTGTGAACAGAAAAGGCTCCCATTAAACACAGCAGAAGGAAAGACCTCTACTCAGCCCAACACTCAACCTTCAGCAGTGTCTGAAAGCAGATGTTTGTGGGAAAGAAGAATGGGAGAGGAAGGGAGTGATATTTCCCCAGAAATAATATCTCCCAGCCTCCAACTATTCGCAGCTCAGAGACTTAGTGAGCCAGAGGTGTTGCTTGACAAGAGAAGAACAGTCCGTGTTTGACACAGATGACCATCAGGGGATGAGGACCAGAAGAGTTGTTATCAACAAAACCAACAAATTCTTTAAGATCCTAAATCAGCTGGAGACCAGATGGTGGAGCTGAATGTGAGAAGGGCCTGAGGGGCTGGGAAATGCCAAAAGACTTGATGGAGGCTGCTAGGATTACCATCTGTTTTTCTTTTTATTCAAAACAGTTACTATTTTAACAGAAACCCCATTTTTTCCCTCCGTGGAAAGGTACAAATTTTAGACTTGACTTTTTAGGGAAGAAAATGGAAAACAAAGCAATGCAGGGAAGGAAGATTGGTGTGGAGTGATCAAGGTGAGGACTCTTCAGGGAGCTGAGAGCAAAGCCCAGGGGCAGGTCAGCTTGGAGACCTTTCCCTCTCCCATGTCCAACGTGCCCAAGAGGCAACAGCGTTATCCACTTTTTTTGCCCCACAGCATCCCAGGCACCCTTTACCCTAGGCATGGTGGTGTTGAATGAACTCTGACAATTAATCCCACTTCAAGGGTTTGGGTGGCTTTTCCTCATACTACACAGGCACCCTCCTGGGGTTTCATACATTAGCAGAGGGTGAATTTAAGGAGACCTCCCTCTCATGCCCTTTCCAACTGCAGTTCCAGCCTTAATGCTCCAAACAGTTGACATTTGCCCACTGGAAAGGGTACCTATGATGTAGAAAGTGTATAATTTTGTTAACTTGACCTGATGGATGTGGGATTTATTCTTTTATAAATGGCAGTTCGATGCAGTCTGGCGACTACTAACCTTTTCTCCTTTCTCCCCAGGAATCCCTGAGGCACCATCGTCTCCCGATGCTCCCTGTTCACCCTGGAAGGAGCCAAGATAAAATCATGGCCAATGCGGACCTGGCAAGGTTGCAGTTTGCTGAATAAATCTGCTGAATGAATGCTTTTCTTCAGATTACAATATTATTTGCTGAGTGTGACACAGCAGGGTCTCTCAGCCTGTGCATTGGTGGTACTCAAGGAGACTGAAAGAAATCTCATTAAAAAGCTCCGTTACTTGACATACACAATAGTGCCTGTGGAGCATCAGGGCTGGGGTGGATGAACCTGGCTGAGCCTTGTAGAGGTGACTGAAGGGGTCCCCACCCCAACGTCCAAGCATCATCACCCAGATCTATGCTGGTTTATAGGAACAGATTTGGAATAACCCCATTTATGCCCTTGGAAAGAAATAAGCACGTTGCAGAGGTGGTTTTGCAGCATCTGCAAAGCCTTTTGGAAACCTCTTACTTGTAGGCAGATGCATAATTTACATACCCACCTTTGCTCCGTAAGGTCCATCTGATCCTGGGATCCCTGGTTTTCCAGGACTGCCAGTTTCTCCCTGTGGATGAAAAAGCAGTGGATGGGCTGTAAGCACAAACAACCCCAAAAACATTGGCAAAACTGGCTCTGAAAAGGCAAGGTAAATGATACTTGAGGGGGGAACATGATGACACTCCGGGTAACAGAAAACCTAAGTATAGGCAAAGTCTTACTTCAGACCAGTATAGATTTTAGACTGTCCTGACTCCAAGCCCACCTACCTGAAAGTAGGTGGGAAATTCACTGAACAGTACTTCATTTCCCAATAGGCCAAGGCTGATGTTGGAAAATATTAATAACAACAATAATAATAACAACATATCCCATCGGCTCAGCTATCAACAGCTCCCTTAGCTCTTATCAAGCTTTTGAAAATCTTTCATAAAAAGGCCATTAAGGGTCGTTATAGAGGACCTGTTTATAGAGGAAGGGCTAATGGTGCTGACAATCGGAGTGATGTGCCGAGCAGTAATTGTGAATTGAGTCCAGGCAGTTGCTAAGCCACAGACCAGGAGGGCATTTGGGCAGGGTCTGTTGTTTTTTTTTTTTTACCTTAGATTATCAAAAATTTCCCTGCAAGCATTAAAACCTTCCATCTGTGGCTCCCTCCTCTGCATGGCCATGTCCCCTTGTGTTGCAGTCTGCAGCCTTGGGCTACCAAGAGGGACTTCTCCTGCCAGAGTTAGGGTGGTTTCTTCATGCACGATGCTATCCTGGGGATGAGTGGGAAACACTGCTGGAAATGGGGCAGCTAGAGCAGGACGGAAAGCTGGGCTTAGCTCACCTTGTTGCCTTTGACTCCGGGAGCACCGATGCGTCCTGGAAGCCCTTGTAAGCCCTGAGGATAAAGCAGATCATGGGTGTTAAATCAAGGTGAGGACAGGAGGAACACTGCGTGTGCACAGGACTAAACCCAATGTAGTGTTGCAAGCTCCTCCCTTGCTTGCAGCATCCTTCCCCATTGGCCTCACTGCAGCCTGGAGACTGAGCTCTCTTCTCTGCTTGTCCCAACCTTTATTTCACAGAACCACAGAGTGGTTGAGGTTGGAAGGCAACTCTGGAGGACGTCTTGTCCAACTCCTCTGCTCAAGCAGTGCCATCTAAAGCTGGTTGACCAGGACCATGTTCAGACAGCTTTTGAGTATCTCCAAGGATGGAGATTTCACAGGATCTCGCCCACCTCCTACCTTTGCTCCTTTCTGCCCAGTGTCACCAGTGGTCCCAGGATCACCTTTCCCTCCCTACATAAAAAAAAAGACAAACATATGCGCACAGCCTGAAAGGTAAATAATTCAGCCCTGGTGATAATGTCACCTTGCATTTATATTGTGCTTTTTAACTACCAGAGGCTCCTTGAAAATTTGCAGATCATGGTCACCTTGTTGCTAGAAATGCAGCCAGCTCTCGAGTGGGACAGCAAATGACCTTGCAGAAAATGGGTGACTGCAACAGGATTGCTAGCAAAGTGGGACAAAATGCTGTGATGGGTCGCTACAGGGTCTGTAGCTTACACTGTGCAATAGCTGGAAAATGACCCTTGAGGACCTGCATGTTGGAGTGAATGTTACTGAGGTTTGGGAGCTAACAGAGTGGCAACAATCACAAGGATCTGCACTGTGGAGATGTTAGATGGTCTCCCTCAGCTCTTTTGTTGGTCACTGACCCTGGAAATTGAGTCTGTCATTCAAAGTCTGTATCCATCAGGCACTACCTGAACGATCTCGAGGATGCTCATTAATTTCAGTGAGGTCTTCCTTTCCTACTCCCTCCCAAAATCTTCTACTGTTTGTTTTCTCTCATGGGAAAACAAAGGAGAAAAACCACCAGCAGATTTCAGCTTGTCTCCAGAAAGTAAAGCAAAGACATGTTCCCACCGAGCATCACTTTGGAGATGTGTTTTCAGTAATAAGGGGCCGACGTCCCATCCATGTGCGGGAACTTATTTAGGGGGCAAGAGAGGCATCCTGTTGTGACAGAGAACCAGCTCATCCCAGGAAAGTGAGATCCATAAAGGCTGTAGCAAATGATTGCTTTGTTCCCTGCTCTCTCCATCAGGCGGCTCAGCATCAAGGAGAACTGGACTTGATACATGAAGGAACTTGAAATTTGGGCTTTGGTAAATAACAAAGGAAAACTCCTGCTGAAAAAACATGTGAAAATGTAGAAGTCTATCTCTAGAGACATGGACAGAGTCTCTGCTGGCATCCAGAGAAGGGCTCCTCCTAAAAATCAGGCCAGGATGTGCATTAGAGACTTCTCCAGGGGGTTTAGAGAGTGATTTCATCTGGAAAGATTCACCTTGAGTAAGAACCTGACTCCAGTAATGAGGCATGTAGGGTGTGAGAGGAGAAATGAACTTGGAGTCGAGAAAGGCACAGAGCCTCTTTCTACCTGCCAAACAAACCACATCCTTTCCTGCTACTCACCGGCTTCCCCTTCTGCCCCTGAAGACCTCTCTCGCCTTTGGCTCCCTTGTTTCCGTTCTTCCCATTGAGACCAGCTGCACCCTGTCAGAAAGAGGAGAAAAATTAATTTCTGTGTCAGCCTTTGGAGGGAAGGTAGCTAAGGACAGTCATCAGGATGGCAACTCAATAGTAAGAGCCCAGGTTGCATGTTCCCTCAGCCAGAATTCAAAAGCTACCCTAGTACTAGCACCAAGACCTGAGGCTGGGATTTAGCACCCATTCCTCATGGGCTCATAAGCCACTAGCAAAAGCAACATGTGAGTTGACTTATTTATAATTACAGCTCGGGAAATAGAGGCACGTGGCAGCTACAGAGTAGTCCTGGGCCAAGAAAATTTAGGTGGTAACAGCTGTGGTGCAAAATAGGAGCAAGGGCATTAAGCAGGCAGCGTCACACTGTGAGTGACCTAGAGGGATGCACACAATCCTGGGCACCAGGGTCTGCACCTTCAGACCCAGTCAGTCAAGGAAAGCAGTGCTGGGTGGTGAAATTTGGTTCGGTGAATGAGCAGATCCAGGCACGGGACTGCTCACAGCTGCAGTTCAGAGAAACCTCCCATCTGGGGAGCTGAGAGCCAAAAGAGAGATCTTCATCCAGCCTAGACTTGTGGGCAATGCCAGACAGAGGTGCTCCTCCAGGAAGACACCTTTTTGCCACACTTTGGAGGTTCT
Source organism: Cariama cristata (assembly GCF_000690535.1). Lineage (NCBI taxonomy): Eukaryota > Metazoa > Chordata > Aves > Cariamiformes > Cariamidae > Cariama > Cariama cristata. Next base: position 22,163 of record NW_009611232.1, read on the forward strand.
CGGCTTGTGGAGCCACTTTGTAGCTCAGCTCAGCATGGGGCATCTGAGCCACCTCCGGCATCAGGGTCTCTTTGCATGGGGTCTCCCACTGTTTTGGTAGCAAACTAAAAGCTACTGGAAACGCCCGCAGTCTACTCATCCATTCTGGCCAATTTTGATGGTAGTTCTCAGAACCTGGATGTGAGATGAAATTGGATTTATCTGCACTTGAGACACTGATTGCACAGGGCTCAGCTTACTCAGAGGAGAATGAATTGGCTGTTTAAGCAGATCAGAAAATGAACAAGTGGCATTCTACACTTGGAATTAATTTACAGTAGGTTGTTGAAGGGAAATCTATTTATTAAAAAAAAACAACATAAAAAAATCAGCCACCAGATTTGTATGCCAAGCAGACTCATCACCTCTCCAATTGCTCCTCCTCTCAGTGATGAACGGACACTTCAAACACGATCACGGTGACAAGCAAACATTCCAGAGACACATGGATGGGAGGGTGCTGTCCCTGATGGGGGGCCAGACTGCGAGGACACACCCATTACCTTTTCATTCCCAGATATAAAAATTCAGCTTCTCCTCTGGGGAACATATAGCTTCTTCAAAGCCCTCCCCAAGCCTCGGCACATTTTACATTTCAGAGTAAGAGGATTATTTGAGAGCCAGCCAGGTGCTCATTCACAGTTCGGCAGGTCATGTCTGAATCAGGTGAAGTCCACGTTCCTCAAGCACTGCCTGCGCTATCAGGCACAAACATCTCGTGCAAGCTCTTTATTTCCTAGGGACTATTTATGGACACAATCAATACAAAGTTCCATTTGTGGAAGTAAATGGACCATGAACCCCCCAGGTAACTAGAGTTTCTCTGTTTGCTAGGACAGATTGCTTGCTTGGAGGGTAATAAACCTTTTGGTTTGATGGCTAAATCTCACAATCCCAGGATACCTTCAAGTGCCTGGCGTTTTCGAGATAGCTTTGATCTGGGTACAGATCCATCTGGCCAGGGATTTACACACCTGTATCCAAGGGGATGGGCTAAAAAGCTTATTCCTGAGCACTGCCTAATCCTGAAGGAACCTGACACTAGTTGGAGATTTCCCAAATGGCTTTAATATTTCTCTTAGTTGTCCCTAGGGTCTCTTGTGTCAAGGAGAGACCTTTCCTTGATTTCCTGTGCTTCCCCATCTGCCCGTGTCCAACTCTGATCTCTTCTGTCTGCTTTAGATCATGAGATGCTTCTTGCCTGCTCTTGACCTGAAAGGAGCCCCAATGGCTTTAGGAAGAGTTAAGCTCACAATATGTGCTGGTAGGCGGAAAGGTAGCTGGGTCTAAGCCATGCCTACTCGGTCCAGGAAACATAAGCAAGTTTCTGACCTGGGTCTTCTCTCACCATAGGTGGACTCCAGCTCATGGTCTGAAGAGATTTTCTCATATGGACTACAAGGTTTATAATAAAGCTTGGACATGACAGCAGGTCTGCCCCTGCTTCAGCTGAAGGTGGAAGCAGGTCAGAGAGGTGATGCTTTTCAAGGCATCTGCACCCAGGACAAGAAAAAGATGGAATAGGAGGGGGGAAAAAAAAAAAAAAAGAGGAAGAGGAAAACATTTGAACACTAGGCAAAGGAAAGAAGCTGAATGGAAATTTGTTCCCTTGGACTTACGTTCCATGATCTACCGGGCAAATAAAGGGTGGGCAATAAAACCTAGTAAAATGGCAGCTTAAAGGCAATTACAGGTGGAGTACTGGAAATGGCTCTTGCTATTTCATTCTGCTATTAAAATGTTGCTGGAACAGGCTTCATTTAACTGTAAAGACACCAGGTACCATGAAAGCATGGCAACGCAGAGGCTTAGTCATAAGTCCTGAGTGCTGGCTGTGACGCAAAGACGTCTTTGGGCAGCCGAGGATCTCTGCTTCCAGGCACAAATTCCCACGAGGCTTTGGGCTGGAGCCAGGGAGGAGCCTGCCTTGTCTCCAGACTCATCATTTCCACTCAGATGAACAAGCTGGGGAGTTAGCTGGGTCACCCTAAGAAAGTGTGAAAACCATCAGCAGAAACATTGCCCCAAAGGTGCACCCCAAAAGGATCAATCTGTTTGAAGACACACATCAAAGGGATAATGCATTTCCAAACCACGGTATAGGCTGCAAGCTCTGCTGAAAGGTTTCCCACCTCCTGGGCTTCAGTGCTCAATATTTGATGGGATGTTGCATATGAAGTCGCTGGGAGTCTCAACCTCAGAGTTTCATCTGTGTTTTTATCCCTTCTCTGCTGTGTCTGTTGTCTAGACCGTCCTGCCCACAATTATTGGCTGCAGTCTGCAGTCCTCAGCATCCTCCCCAAAAAATCCTTTCTTGGTGTGGGAGCTGTCACTGGTCCTCACAGCCATAATGAGCATTTGCTCTCAGGCACTACATCTCAGAGATGGGTCAGCCTGATACCCTGCTGCAAAGACTCCAAGGTATCCTGGGCAGAGATTTCCACCTGTGGCCAGAAGATCTGGATGACTAACTTCCCTTTGACCAGCCTGGGACTCATCAGAAGTGCTCAGGATACATCGAGACAGGGCAAGAACTTCTTAGGAGACGGCTTTTTCTACTCTGAGTGGCCATGGGAACCTCTTGTCAAGCCCACGGAAGGCCCCCACACCTCACCGTTCCTCTCCTCTGGCTTGAAATGGCCCACTGCTCAGCAGGCAGGAGAACTGGGATGCCATATGGGTTCACCTAAGTCCCCATGCAGCCAGCGGAGGGAGGTAGGGCTTTCTGGTTGGTACCTCTTCAGAGTTGTCTACCTGCCACTCTTACCTATACCAAAAGTTCTTACGCTCTTAATATCTACAGGAAAGTCAAATTCCTGCTTACAACCATTCTCACACCTACTGTACTCTGAGTTATAGGGCCTTGATTATCCCTTAGTTTTCAGACCCTGCAGAGTGCTGTCTGGTTTTAACTGTAGCACTGTGCTGCGTAGCGGTGGGCAAAAGAGTGTCCGTTAGCCTCCCCTAACCTTCCTGGACTGGGCATATTTAGCATCTGACTGTCACAGTGTTAAGCAGAATCTTCCGACTTGCTCTCGCTCCTTGCTTTGTCTTCAGGTGTATGGCTTTGCTTGCACATCTTGCAAACTCCATGCCTCTCAAAGATCAGTGTGGACTGAAAAATCCTGGATTTCTCCTGTCCTTCCTCCCTCTCACATGTTGGTGGCTCTGCTCCAACAAGGAAATAAAGAAAAGAAGCTGAAAGCCTTAATGCACGATCAAGATGATGACTTAGTAGGCATACACAGACTGCAATATTAATATAAAAAGGTGAAGCATGGCAGGAATATCAATGTAAAAGAGCACAGTGCTTTTAGAAAAGAGGAAAAAGGAGGAGGAGGTGTCTTGGATATTGAGAATGCACACATTTGCCTTGAGGTTCAGTAGTAAAGTCAACTAGATGCATTGAAATTTTCTCAGCAGTGATTACAGGGAGAAGACACAAATGCTGTCAACTTGGTTGGGAACTCCTATAGATCACCAAATCAAAACAGTAAATGGAGGAGACTTTACAAGCTGGTTAAATTACTCATAGCGAAATCAGCAGGACAGAAAGGGACCAGGAAATGTTTGCAATGAGTTGGTAGCAATTTGTGGATATGAAAGATGGAATTAGAGGGAGCTGGAGGAAAATGAGAACTGCTGGCCATTACCTTTAAGACTTTGCACAGGACAGATTGGGTACAGGTAGACTGGACCAAGTAGTGTCTCTCTTCAAGAAAAGGGGAGAAGAGGACTTGGGGAATGATACATGAGAGAGCCTAGCCTACCTCTCCAGAATAACTTGGGGAAAAAATAATCAAAGTATCTGTGAGCACTTAGAAGACAAAGTGAAACCTGGGTTTGTGAAGAAGAAGTCTCATCAGGATGTTGCATCCTAACACAGGTGTCTGAAATAGATGATGTGAATCATGCTCTAAGAGTACCCTAAAGCGGCCAATAAAACAAGTCTGAGCATGGCTCGCTCAGATGTGGAAAGGGAACATAACAGACATCTAACCTGAGGTCAGATGAATTTCATCCAGGATGTCGTATATCATGGCTCTTCCAACAAAGCCCCAGCTCTGCTCTGACTTTTGCAATTTTAGAAATTTAATGAAGGACCAAAACCAAGCTCTATTATCTCAGTCTAGCTCCAAGCACAGCACAGATAGCATTACCCCACACCAGCACAATCCCTAAATATTTCCAAAAGAAAGATTACTTAGCTTTCCTCAAATATTGATTGACAAGGTACCACTTTCTGGTAGTTAACTTATTATGTGCCGATCCCTGTGTGCTAGTAGAAAACAGCACATCGTCCAGCCATGACTGGATGGTTACTGGCCAGGATGATGGAGTCCAGCACTTCCTTTGCACCCAGCAGCCTCAACAAACATCTTTGCTCTACCCTTGCACTACTACTGGTTGTCACCTATGGATTCAGGTGTGCACTACAAAGCAGTTTCAAAACCGCACTCGATTCAATGCCTACGTGCAGTGATCGCAGATGCTGAGGTCTCACAGCACGTTACAGCCTCATCGCTTTGGCAAAGTGCTCAGAAGGTTGTTCACAGTTAGGTAGGGGTTGACATACTTAACTGAATGAGGGCTTTTTTCTCAGTGAGCAATTACCAGTCTGGATTATGGCCCTGTAAATAGTTACACAGCCACGACCAGTGATCAGCGGGCAGCACTGAACACCTGTGGAGCCTTCACAGCAACAGATAGTTGCTGAGAATCACCCATTGACACACACCGAGGCATAATTGGGGAACAGGTTAACAGAATACTGATATTTCTTATTGCAATGAAATAATTGAACACGCTCGTATTTCCATGACCTGAGAAAAAGTCCCAGTCACCTTTTGGTGACCTTCTATTTTTTCCTTTCCCAGATGAAAAGAAATCAGCAGGGACTTTTTTAACTTTGGACAATCTTGGAGACCATTTTTTCACTTGGGGTTTCTTCCAGGTGAAACAGTGAAGCTCAAAGGCATGTAAACACTTTTGCAAGCCAAAACTGATTTTCTTTTTTTTTTTCCCAATTGCAATTTGTCAGGAAACAAGGTGAACTCAGAGATTATCCAGGTCCTTCAGCACATTTGTTTTCCCTCTGACAAGCAACATACACCCATTGAGCACTGAGAATAGCCACTTGTAGTCCAGACTCTTAAGGATATACACATTTCTCAAGGGATATACAACCTTTAGTCAAAATTCTTAAGCCATTTGAACATGAAACATCATCTGTTCATGTTTGGCAATGTCCCCTAATACATTAAAGGCATTAAAATAATAAATAAATGCATATTTCATATGTTCCTTAATGCAAAATGCAACATCCTATTAAAACATACCTCTAGCTGTGGTCCCCCATGCCCATGGCTGGTTTTCCAGCAAAGCCTCTTTGAATGTGGGCTTTGTGGAGCAGCATCGAGCCAGCATTGTCTCATCCCACCCCGTGACCCACACACATGGCTGTGGGGAGAGGACCAGCAGTGCAAGCCCAGCTCCGTGCCCAAGACTTGCAAAGGCAGAGAAACATGCTCCAACTCACGGCAGAGCCCGGCAAGCCTCGTTCTCCTGGCTCCCCCTGCAAGGAAAGCGGTGATGAGTTACCATGGCGAAGAGCTGCGTTTCCTCTGGAAATGGGGATTGCTGTAGGAGATGATACCCACAGCTGTGGAAGAGGAGACAAGGGGACCTTTGGGGATCCCTCTGCAGCAGCAGCTGGAGGGGGCAGGTAGGATACCCCAAACATCTCAGTTGGGCAACTGAATGGAGCCCTACATCTCCGTTGACTGTAACTGGAGCTCAGACAGAAGTTCACACCTCAGGCCTGAACACTGACATTTCAGCGAGTCATTATTGACCATTTTTGCCCAGGACAGATGCCAGAGCACTCTGCTGCTTTATAAAATGGGAGAAATCTTTAGGGCTGTCCTGGAAAAGCACAGCTACTTCTGCTCTCTGGAAGCCCCATAACATTTCAATCAGCAATTTTGGAGAGGGAATGCAGAATTCTGGGAGAAAACTGTGATGTGATTTCACACATCAGTTCTTGCATGGGATGCCTTAACATAGGTGCTCACTGTACTCACCTTCTGTCCCACTGGTCCTCTTGGTCCAAAAAGCCCCATCACTCCTTTGGAGCCAGCTTCACCTTTGACTCCCTAAAATTTTAAAATCCCTGTCAAATAAATTTTAAGAATCTATTGCTCTTGAAGTGACCCACCCTGAGAGAGGCCAGTAGGAGAACCCATGGCGATGGCAGAGAGGATGACAAAAAGCACCATTTCTATAGCAGACTTCAGCCCCAGGGAGCCCTAAGGTCTGTACGGCAGCCAGTGCTAGGGAAGAAAGCCACCAGCTGCAGAATGGCTTGGCAGAAACCTCAGTGAACTGTCCTGTAAAAGAGTTAGTGCCCAGTGATGGAGATAGATTGAAGAAAACCAAGTAGAAAAGGGTCTCAAAGCCTCTGGATGAGCTGCCTCTTTGCAAACACTCAAGTACAAGACCCTGCTAGACTTACTGGTGGTGGAGATACTACACTAGGGCTCCTTCTAAAGTCATTCAAATATTTGGCCAAGACATGTTCTTGCTTTAGGAGATGCTTATATATTTTTTTTTTCTAATTAGAAAGCAATCTGACAGATAACATGTATGGGCTTTCATCTGACTTAAAAAAACAGGTCCCACCCATGGGAGTAACATCTCAGGTTTCCTTACAGTCGCCAGGGACCTAATCAGTGCAATCAGTCATGGTAAGGACACGATTTGCCTCCCCACAAGGGAGATGCCCGAACTGGGTCAGGCAATTCCCACCCTGAACTACACTGATTATACAGGTCCCCATGGGAAATAACAGGAGTTGGATGTCTAGCTCAGATGGAGATGCTGCTGTTGTAGATACTTATTTATTCAGCAACCAAGCCTTAACAAGAATGTCACAAGAGCTGCAGAATTTGAAGTAGCACGGCCAGCTCTTGGAGGGAGAGGGAGATGTGAGACTCTTACAGTGCTGTAGTAATTGAATGGTCACTTTTCCCAGAGTGATCCTGTACTGCAGACATGGTCCCAAAACTACAGACTTGACACCTGGTAAACTGGATGTCTATCATGTTCTCAAGCCCCAGCCTAGCATCCTCCTCTCCCTTTCTCTGGTAAGAGCTGGGCGAGTGTGTCCTTGCACCGTGTTTTCCAGCAGGCACATGGGAAGGGAGGATGCAGAGATATCAGACCCTTCCTCACACAACCGGCGACCTTTTGTTATTTCTCTCTGTCACATCAGAAGATTCATACCTTTTCTCCTACAGGCCCATCCTCTCCCTTCTCGCCTTTGTCTCCATCAAAACCTGGCAGGCCCTGTTCACCCTGAAAAGTAAGATAGAAATTACTGGATTGTGCCTCTCTCCTGGAAGGACCCAGCTCTCAGCCACTGACTCTGGCCCAAGGTGCTGGTTCTCAGTGCTTATCCCAAGCTCTGCTCGGTGCTGATGCCACCAACAGTGTGGAACAAACAGCTTAAAAAGTCAGTAAGAGTCAAACTTACGGGATCTCCTTTACTGCCCTTATATCCCTGGGGTCCAAAAATAGTCATGGGCTCACCCTAGAGAAAGGAGACACAGAGAGATGTTGACACCCAGTGATAAATGAACTCATGGGTCCCTCTAGATGGAACCGCACGTGCTATGATGGGCAAAATGGTAATTCACATGTCTGCAATGAAGGTAAGCATTTCCAAAACTGTGGTGCATATGCTGGGTAAGGCATGTACATCTCACAGCACAACATTAACTGTTAAGGTTAGTTGTCCTTAACTAAAAGCTGGATGATGAACGTGCACAGAAAATTACAAGAAGTCCTGAGGTTTGACAGTGACCTTTTGCTCTAAAAAATGCTGAGGCCCACTGGCATTACCCCAGTCTAGATGTCATGGCTGGAAATGGAGCTGTGCATGACATGACCCTGAGGTTCAGTTCCTGATTTGAGGCTGTCAGTGGAGGGACAGGTTCATATCCAACATGGTGGCTTGCCTCCTTCAACACTGTACATCACTCAGGATGTTGAGGTTTGCACCTTTTCCCAGGTGTGGGAGCTGGCCATAGGCAGGATGGTGAACGGGTCTACTCATGGTGTCCTGATTTATGGACACAGAGTTGGGAGTGGCACTTAGAGTACCCATCAGAGGTAGTTTTTGGAGGGTCAGACCCCCAAACTCTCATCCTGAGAGAGTCAGTAGTTAGCGGCATGCAGTAACCCGACGGACACATCTGTGCCAAGTCTATTTATCAGCTCAGGAGCGGAGGAGGGATGTTTTGCTCTTCAGAGAGTGAAGAAGCTGCAACAAGGTTATTCCCATACAAAAACTGGCTCTGCTCTGGCAAAGCGATGGTTGTGTCTCCAAAGCGGTGATGCTGTCCATAGTTGGGAGGGAAGAGGGCTGAAGCCACCTTCTAATGGGCAACTGTAGCCCATTTGAAAAGGATTCACTTTACACCAGCTCTCTTCAGTGTTGCAAACATCCCTATTCAGGGTAACTGCACCTTGCTGCTGGAGTCTTAATGACCACACATCAATCAATATTCCCCAAACTTTGACAATCTTTGGCAGTTTATCCAACCATCACCATCACCACAGGACTGTGGTCAAATTTTGGCTTAATACACCCTCCTGCTTCTCTGCTCTGGAGGGTCTCTAATGGATATGGAAGGGGACTCAATCAATTTTGGGAACAAAAGGGAGAATAAAGATCCTGAAGTTTAATCCAATACGCAGCACAGGCCCTGGATTCATGCAGTTACTCCTGTGTTGATCAAGGCAGAATTAGAAAGAAAGTTAAGCTGCAATCATGTGGAACAAACCCAAGCCAATTATTTCCCCCACCTGCCCCCTGTTTTATCTCACACTCCACCTTATATTTTATTAAGGTATTCTTTGTAAAATGCATTACACATTCCTTCAGCTTGGAAAATGTTTTGGGGCCTCTTCACGAAGCAGATTAAGAATTGATTTGTCTCTGTAGTGAGTCCCCTTTGAAAGTAGCTTCCTCAGAGACAAATCGGCGTTAATCATTTAGTACTGCATGACTCAAAGGCAGAATCATCATGTAGGTTTTCTAAAACTCATTTTCTAACAAGCTATTTCAGCCAGGAAGGAAGTTAACAAAACACTAGGCAGAAGTTCAGCATTTTCTGTGCATTTTCCAGAAGCGCTTCGGGAGTTATTTTTGCATTACCTGCTTCGAGCCAGCTTAGGCTTTTTAAGATCGCGGTGTGCCTTGGGGTGAGCTGGTTATACCAAAATCAGTGAAAATTTTCTTCCTCCCTTAATTCACAGGAGGCATTTTTGTGCTCCAGCAAATAGTTGCCAGAATGAAATTTTTGCTGTTTTGTAGGATCCCATCAAAACCATCACGCAAGCTCAACCTGGAGTGGTGTGTCCAGTGCAGGGATGGCATCAACAAAGTGTATTGAAACTGGTGGAGACCCCCGAGAAGGAGGGGGGCATTTACACGTTGTCTTCCACTACCTACATAGGTGTACAATGTAGAGAGGATGGATCCAGGCTCTTCTTGGAGGCACACAGTGAAAGGACAAGTTGCAACAAGGGAAACTCCTATTAGACAGAAGGAAAAATGTCTGCACCCTGGGGGTGGCCACATGCCTGAGCCTCAGATCCTGAAGATTTCATTGGCAGTGGGATCTTGATTCAGGCACTAGGATGGCACTGCACACAACACTATGGATCAAAAGTAGGATTTAAAGTCCTCTTCAATGAAAGGCATTTGTACCCCATCATGTGGGAACCTTGCTCAGCGCTCCACGCTGGGTGGGCTATGCTCACCCACATGTAACAATATGAATCCTATAAAATCACTAAGATCCCAGATATTTGAAAACTCATATAAATATTTTTCACTATTTACGCCTCTACCTTGTAAGATCACTGACTCATTTAGGTAACTGTCCATCTGCTCACTGGTAACGATAAAATCCTGAAAACCTTTTACCCCATTTGCCCCAGAAAGTCACAGTCTGGAATGTTCTTACTCTTTCTCCCTTGGGTCCCAGAAGTCCCTGATCACCCTGAACACAGGAAAGAAAAAAAGACCGTGAGTGATTCCCTTTTTACTCACTCTTCTTGTGCTGCTCTGTCCACTGATTCACACTCCAAACCACTAAGATCTATCACAGCTAGAAGTCAGTTCTTCTGGGCACTCTGCAAAATGATTAGCTTACCACAAGAGATTGAGTACGACTAGAATTTATTGCATTGAAAAAATAAAGACCCAGAGGACTGAAGTGGTTTGCCTGACTCCACGCTCAGCACACCCATGATGTGGAGCTATTGCTGGATTTCAACCTCTCAACGGGATGTAGCATCTCCATGCTGCAGGGATGTGCCTACACTACATCTAGGGTGGGATGGCATCTTATACAATACAGGATTTCTCAAATTTCAACCTGAAATCTGGCATGCATTACCAAAAGTGTATGAAATAGTAGCTGTTCCTGGAAGTTTTTCATAATGGGCACGGTACATGAGGCTGAAGGGTAGGATCCATTCCTGATGGCATCTTATAATCTTTTCCAGTGCTCAAGACTGGTGTGGTGATAGCAGCAGAAGGGGGAGGCTGCAAGGACCAGGTGGTGACAGGAAAGCAGAGACAGGCTTTAAAACTGCACTTGAACTTCTGAGTGGCAGAGCTGTATGCAGATCTCAACCCCGGTGTCCCATTGCGCATCCCTTACATTTGGGGTGCAGTTCTCAGTACTACACTTTCCAAGGGTTGCAAGCGGGATGTAGCAGAAGGAGACCGAGGGGACTCCTGCTCACCAATGCAAATGAAATGGTACGTGATGCCTGGTGGGCAGTCATCATCCTGCTGATGCTGCAGGCCATCTGCTCCCTAGCCTTCTTCCCCCAACTCTGCACATTCGGGGATCAATCAGAGCATACCAGGGATCCCTTTCTGTCCAAATTCCCAAATTTCCTTCCCGAAAGACCTAGGTATGCATAAAGTCAGCATGCACCCTCATCTCAGTCCAGCCATTACAGGGGGCTGCTAATGCCACTTCACACTTCCACACACTGATCGAGGTCCCCTCCCAGTCCGGCCCCAGAAGATGCTGGAATTATCCCCCCTGTTTTAACAGGGGCATCAGCAGTGTGGGCTGCTGCAGAGAAAGGCTGGCCATAATGGTGCTCTCCTCCAAGGCACTGGGTAGAGAAGATGACTGTTGCTTACTCTTTCACCTTTCACACCCGGGAAGCCTTTTAGACCCTGCAAGAACATAAAAGAACATGTGAAGATAAATACTAGCAGGAAGGAAAGCGTAGCCTCTACTCAAAGGCAAAGCTGCCTCCGAGGATGGGCTCCACCACAGAGAAGCTGCTGGTAGGACCAGCATAGGAGCCTCTACTTTTCATTCCTTCCCCCTGAGAGCAATTTGAGAAGTGAATCACACTGGTGCAAAGAGAAAATTTAGCCTTATGCTTCAGCCCACCTTTGGTTCTTGGGCACAACTCAGGATCTCTTGGCAGATGTATAAATTTAGCCAACCTCCTCCATTTTGCAAGCCACGTACCGTGATTTTCGCACCCTTAACATTAACGAGAGGCAGCCCCCACCTCTCAGAGAGTGTTAGGGGAAGGGTTGCTCTCAGAGCGCTTCTCCTAGGTGGAGGTGATGGAGATCTCCAGGTGTCTCCCAGGACAGGTCAGAGCCCCCGGAGACAGAGCCAGGATGGGAACCACACCTGGAGAGCTGAAAAGTCATGGTGGTCACCCCAGGTGTAACCTGTTTGCAAAACTGGGGACCAGTGACCACCCATGAATATGTAGAGAGGTGGCACCTTCCACCTGCAGAACTGACAGCTTATCACAGGGGTGGCATGGACAGGATGTACAAGGAGGAGACAGAGCACACATTTCCCAAAAGGCACAAAATCTGAGCTTTGCTATCCCCCTGTGCCCTGCACTGCTGCTCTGACCACTGGGACACAACATCTTGCATAGTCCTCATGGGGTAAGGGCCAGTTTTACTGAGAATCAGCCCTTCAGGGATTTGTTCCCAGGGTGAAACCTGCTACTGCAACTACCCTTGGCCTTCTGAGGAACTTCATAAAGACCCATCCTGTTTGTAATAATAGATTCATTCCATTAGAGATAACTGCCTGATAAATAAAAAGGTGTTTGTTAAAACACCGGCTGTGATCTGTGCCTCCCCTGACTCAGTCCTCTGTCAGTGAAAAGGGAATTTATAACAGAATAAGACCCTGAAATTCATGCAGGCAAGCAGACCTGACAAAGAAGAACAGAGAGGGAGTGATATTTCAGGAGGACTTCAAAAGCAGCCTGTAGATGAGTCACTCAAATGGACAAGAGCATAAAGCAATTGTGCTCTGCATGACACCTTATGTCTCACAGCTGCCTACAGGATTTACACTCACTCATCCCAACACAACATTGGAATTCAGGTTCCCAAAGTCTCTATTTCCCACTGAAAGCATAAAGCCATTTTATTTTTTTCGTTGCTCATGTGGATTTTGCCAGCCCTGGGTCCACTGTTGTCTGTGCCATAACATCAGCCCTCCATGCTACTTTAACACTCACCATCGTGCCAGTGGGGCCTCGGACTCCCATGATGCCCTCGTCACCCTGTTAGGATGGAAAGGGGTAGTGATGGCCATCAACAAAGAGAAATGTAACATGCACAGTCCCAACTCTGCAAACCATCCCACGGCGGACAACAGGAATTAAGCATGCAGAAGCCCAGATCCTCGAAGGACTTGTCCAACCTCTTCACTTATACCTCTATCTGGATTAGGTGCCTTAATGCTTCTATGGATCTGGATGAAAGAGCCTAAAGGGCTTGAGATCATCCACATGTCACTGCAGGTAGTCACTGCAGTGTTTAGAGAATAATGTTTTTGTCAGATTGAAGCTTCAAGCTTCAGCTTCTCCTCAGTCCCTGAGATAAACAGGCATTTATGAGATGATCTGCACCTGATTTAGCATGATAGAAATCACTCCAAAAAGGAGTCTCTTCTTCTCTGTTGGTATAGAGAGGTTCTGGCAGGACTAGCTCAGAAGAAGCTATCTGAGGTTGGATGACCTGGTGTGTCCCTCCCCAAGATGTACTTACATCCAACAAAGGCATGTGCAACAAGGAACAGAGGTCTGAGATGTTCCTGGGACAGAGAGATTTCCTCCCCCTGATCAGAGGGCTCAGTAGCTTTTCTGTACATTCATAACTCATTGCTGAACATGATTCCAGCAGGACTCACCCCAACAAATAAAGCAGCCAGGAATTCACCTGGAATTCGTACAATTTACTTTCAGAAGGAAGAGGCCACCAGTCAACTATTCAACAGTAACTTGTGCCTTTGGAGACCAAAGCGAGGCTTACCTTCATGCCCAGCTGTGGTTTCCAGATGCTGCAGACCTTGTTCTGAGCCTCCCTTTAAGTGTGCTATTGGCTTCTTATAAACCTTGCTACAAGGGACAGCTGTGCTAGTGGGTCTATGAAGCCCTTTTATGACCTTCCTAGGTAGAGCCTGCAAGACTTACTTGTCTTTAAGATGCCTAGATTTAGGCATCATCCTGAGAGGCCAAATTTAGACCTCTCATATAAAGCCAATGTAATTTGAGATTCTGTGATTCACTTCAGATTTATGCTGGAGTCAGAAGAGCAGAAACATCATTTCATAATTTCCTTCAGATAATGAAGCTTGAGCAAGGTTTACCCCAGACCTTTCACAGCTGTTGACATTCTCATTAAGTGTTTTGTCTCAGGGGCCTCATTGAACAGTTCTGCTGGCAGATGGGGAGTTTGTCTAAATGGATTGCAGCATAAAATCAGTTTATTCGTGGAACAACCACAGAAGCAGCAAATTGAAACATGGCCTCTGATTACGACTCAAGAGAGTGTCCCTGGGGTCTTTGCCAGAAGGAGACCAAAACTACTCAGCAACACGAAGAAAAGTGAACATTGCTGCCCCAAGGATGATGGGAGCTGGTTTCCCTCTGCCGGGACAAGAGAAGGGAAGAGGGGAATGAGGATAAAAAAGCTGGAGGCAGATTTCTGAAGGAGTGAGCTTGCAGGTAGCATCCCCAAAGCATACAAAACCAAGGTGGTTCCTCACCAAGCTGCTAGGATTAAACCACGCAGAAGTAGGGGTGTAGATATTGCCTTCAATGCCCCCATCTAGCCAGTGAGATCACAGCCAACACAGTCAGTGGGGCAGGATTCTCTTGGCCATGCAGTTGGCCAGTGCGACTTGCAATGCTTGAGGGTGTCTAATTATGGAGGAGATGCTAATTGCAACCTGCGGACAGATTCTGGTCAGTGGCAGCTCCAGCTGGGCACAGCAGTATCCATCACCTCCAAATCTGGCTGGGGAAAAATTAAGGAGCGCTCTGAAATCAGCCCTTTAGGCATCTTCTAAGATGGGCGAGTGGGAGGTGATGGTATAAAGCTGTCTCCGAAAGAGGGGAGGCTGAAAGAAGCCAAGCCAGGAACATTTATTGAGGGACCTACCCGAGGGCCAGGCAGTCCACGAGGACCTCTTGGGCCAGCTACTCCAACGCCGATTTCCCCCTGCAGAACAGAGAACCCCAGAGGTCTCATTCGGAGCAAGGGCATCACATCACACAATTGCTGATTAGTTTGGCCATGATTTAAAAGCCACAGAGTCAGGAGACTCACTTCCATTGACTTTCTGCTGCTCTCTCTGGAAGATGCTCCAGCAACCATGGGGCAGAAGGGCATGAGGGAGAAAGAGGGATGAAGTGGCTGAATGGGGTCAGGGATAAGGGGCCAGGGAAGGGCAGTGGGCTATCCCATTGCCAGCTCAGGATCTCAGCTTTTTCTGATCTGCCTGGCACTGACCTTGTTGCCTTTGGGTCCAGGTGTCCCAGGAATCCCCTGCAGGGAAAAGAAAACAAAATAGAACGGAGGACTTTGCTTTGCAAGTCCTCAATGCTCTCCTGTCCCAGTGCTCCAAGAGCGTGAAAGCACACCCAGCCCCGGTACCAGGCCCTCAATGTCTCCCCCAGCCACACCTCTGCTGCTCAAAAGACATAGGGGCAATGTACAAGAGTCACCTCTTTTCCTGGGGATCCTGATGGTCCCGTGGGCCCAGCAAATCCATTCCGGCCTCTCTTCCCACGCTCCCCCTTGAAAACAAAATCATTTAAGGAGGAGAACACCTTGATGGGAAAGGTCCTGCTTTCCCCCATCCAGCCAGAAAGCAGGAGCCGGTGCCCCCAGATATTCCCTGCACTGGCAGCAAGCAGGAGGAATAGCCTTCTCATGTGGGCCTCTTGTTGTCAAGGAGAGGGGACTCCAGCTACACCGAGGCCCTGAGTTTAGGCACATTGCTGTCCTCTACCCCACCTCCAGCTAAGCCTCCATGTCCCTGCAATGAGACTTACCCATTGCTCCCTCTGTTCCTAGGGGCTAATGATCCCAAACCCCCCTGCTGACATCACCTGTGCTATTGCCACCCCTTTTCTTCCCAGTCGTCTCATCAAATCACATCACCAAATTTGAAAGAACAACATGTTCCCACCTTGCTTGGAGCTCCATTGCTTTTTTTTTTTTTTTTTAACTTGAAGGAAATCCTGCTGTACCAAATCTTTTGGCCTGTTTTTTTCCCTAACAACACCAGTTGGTCTAATAAATGCTGTTACCTCTCCTTTTGCAACCAGGCTTTGTTCCTGCTTCTCTTCATGGACTACATATAGGCCCAGGGTCTGGAGACCTGGATAGGTGGGACCCACAGTGGACACTCGGCATAGACAGTCTCAGTAGGGCCATCATTGTTCTCACCTTGACATGGCTAACACAACACATGCTGTCCCCTCACCGCACACCACCTACCTTCTGTCCTGGCATTCCAGGTAGACCTGGAGCCCCTTTGTCGCCCTGTGACCCGGGGATGCCGGCATTGCCACGAATGCCTTGGATGCCCTGAGCTCCTGGAGGTCCTGGGGCCCCTGGCTCACCCTGTTAAGTGAATCACAAGGAATATGGATCTCAGGTGGGATAACTGCCTCCCTGCAGGTCCTGGAGAAAGCCTGGAGAGTCTCCTTGAATTCACATGACCTGTACACAGAACTGGGGACATCCCTTCCAGCCCTGGTCCATAAGAGGGCTGGAGAAAGGGCTGTACCATGGCTTGCTAAGTGGGAAGCCCTTACCTGCAGACCTTCAGAGCTCTCGAGTGAATTCAAACCCTGCAGACCTGCAACATCCCAAGGGATCACAGAAATGCATCTCTGCTGAGACCACAATTCCCTGGATTTTTTTCATAGCCATATTTCACAGCTTGATCAAGTTGAAGATGTTCCTGCTCCTTGCAGGGCGGTTGAACTAGATGACCTTTAAAGGTCCCTTCCAACCCAAACCATTCTATGATTCTATAATATTTATCCTCTGGACCTCACCTGCTTTGAAATGGCCCTTTGGAGGACACAGAACACTCCCTCTGTCCCAGACCCATGTGATGGTGTTCCTGCCTTCCCAGACTGGGACTGGCTTTGGTGCTTTATCAGCACCAGTAGCAGCCAGTTCTGTGCTCTACACCCAGCAGTGGAAAGCAAGGACTACAAAGAGAAAGACCCAGAAAAAAACAGGTCAGATCCTATCTAGAAGAGAAGAAAGGCTTACCTTAAATCCAGGTGGCCCAGCCTGACCAATGGGACCTCTGAACCCAATTCCTGGTTCTCCCTGTGAAGAGAAGAAGGTCAGGAAAAATCAAGATCACTCCTTCTACTGTGGGCCCACCAGAATGAGAGCTTGCTTCATGCTGCTCTCTGGACACCTAGTTGAAGTCCATCATAGCTGATCCTACATTGAGGGTTTCTACAGAGCTCTCACTGACCATCACATCTCCTCTAGATGATGTGAAGTCTTATCTGACCTGGAGAGACAAAGCTGCTGAGAGCATTTAAACAGCTTTAGAAAAGAGGGAGCTGAGCTGCAGGAATATTACTGGAGATAGTATCAGAGGTCTCTGGGTGAGACTTTCATCTTCTGACGTTACTCATTTATAAGGTGGGTGTCCTGTCTATGTGAGGCATCTGGAGTCCCTCCCCAGTCAACGGAGAGATGCTGGGTTCCCAGAGGACGACTGGCGTTGCCTGGACACCTGTCCCTGAGATGGGGAGGTTAGGTATGGCAAAAGAAGGAGGGAGAGCAGGAAGCAAGCTCTCACAGTGTAAGAAGAGACCCTCCCAGCTGTGGTACCAACATTGTTCTTTACCTTTTGACCATTTTCACCTCTGTCTCCTTTGGTGCCCTACGAAATAAAGAGTGAGTTACCAAGCCTGTGCAAGAGGTCATCTGAAGTACCACCTCAGTATGACCCTGAGCAAGAGCAAACGTTTCCAGATATGCTCATAGCCTATGGCAGCATGGAGCAGCTGGCCCCTCTGACCTCCACCTCTTTTCCCCAGAGGAGGCGGGCAGTGGCTGTGTGACTCGGGAGAAGACAAATGCCCTAACACAGAGCCACACTGCTCCCAGGAAGGAGTTGGAGTACTGAGTTGACCCAGCAGATTTTGACTTTCCTATGGCAATCTCCAGTGCTGAATTTGGGCCACTTAGCTGGTAACGCTGTCCTGCTCCAGCTGCTGATACCGACTCCACAGCTCACCTTTTCTCCAGGTTCCCCCATCTCCCCAGGCTGCCCCTGCAAGACAAAAACCATCCACCTTCCAGCCACCTCCCCTCCCTCCTTCCCTTCCCAGGATGCTGCACAGGTGTTTAAATGGTAGCCCATGCAAAATATCCCTTCCCTATCGGGCTGTGCCTTCTAACAAAAACTCTGCCTTGTCTGCCTTTCTCCTAAATATCTGGGTCCTACCACCCTGGCTCTGCCACTTGATCCCTATAAGCCTTTGCTGCCAAAAGTGTTCATGAAATGGTGTTTCGTGTGGCCTTTCTTCCATCCCTGTCCTCATGCCAGGGCTGGCTTTTGCTTGTCTGTCACCTGGTTTAGTTCAGTGATCCAGCAGAAAATTAACATCAGGAAAACCCCCTGAATTTTTGCATTTACTCCTGAGTGTATGGCAGATGTGTATCATCATTGCTGGAAGGGAGGGAACAGAAACACGCAGCCAGGTTCAGGGATAAAGGTGGGATTGTGGCAATCCCATTTTACATTGGCACAGTCTCCCATAGACCCTCCCAATGTCCCCTCCACCAGCACATCCCCAGCTGCCTCTCCCTTTCCAGACCCTCTTAGCACAGAGAGCCTTCTCCTGGTCTCAGAGGCTCAGGCCAGAAAAGCACTATCGCTACCTTTTCGCCTTTGTCTCCACGGACTCCCGGAGCTCCCATTTCTCCCTGGAAAACAATAGGCAACTCCTTCAATTGCAAACATGCATTGCTATGAGGAATTTCTCCTTCCCTTTTTGGACCAGGTAGGTGCTGCCCTTGTTCCTGTAACAGCTTTTGGCAAACATCTGTGGAGGAACCCCTCATTTCCACCACTTGCATTCCCAGACCAGATTGGGGATGTCCCTGCCTCCATCCCTTCTATCCTGTGCAGTGGAAATGCAGAGAGAGAAAACATAAATTGCAGAATAAGGGCCTGAGGGTCTCCGTGTCCCAGGATGATGCAGATGTTAAAGGATGCCATGAGTTTGTGGGAGACAGGAGAAGTCCACAGAGCACAAAACCATTGAGGATCCCCAAAACGCAAAACCCATGTTTGGATCATCCATGAAAGGTTCAAGCCTGGAATCTCTGCTCATTACCAATGGCCAAAAATTGTTGATTACCACCTCTTGAACCTACTGGCATGGCCAGTTTTCACCTGTGATTCCTCAGCCTCCACATAAGACTGCTCTGGGAGATGGATCACTATTTTGACCCCCCCAGGTGCTGTTTGGTATCTGCACTAAAAGGTGAAACAAAAGCACTGACCTTTTGGCCATGGGAGGGTGGATCTGCTGGGCCAGTTTTCTCCTTCTGTAAGAAAAAAAATGCACTAGAACTGGGCTGGGATGCGGCATGATGGGAGAAAGGACTAGCTGCATCTGCACTGCATACTGCTGCGATAAGAGAAGTACAACACGAATGCCGTACCTTAATTCTCCTTGGGCGATGAGGGCCTGGGTATGCCTTGAATTGAAAAAGAAAAGAGGAAAGTGTGAGAGCAGTGGGAGAAATTTTTCACCTTTAAGCCATGGAAAAGACATCCCTGAGCAGCAAGATGTTAGGCAGCAACTGGTGAGGTTGGAGGCATCTCACAGGGAAGCCCCATTGAAGGGCTCCTGGTTGGATACGGGGTGGCCTTCAGGCTCCTTCTGATCTGCTCCAGCCCGGAGGGGACATCTGGGAGCTGGTGCTGCCCATTGCATATGGGCTGCCAGGGTCCGTAAACCAAGAAATGCCTCAGTACCAGGCTTTTGGCAACGGCACAGGTGACCCACCTTCACCCTGGCCCTTTATGGAGGGCTGTGAGATGCTTTCTCATGGTGTGGATGAGCTCAGCTCAGTGCTGCCATTCCTCTTGGGAACACAGGGCGAGGGTCACTCACTGCTCTCAAAGAAATTCATTCAAACTTAGGGGAAATCTGTTGTTCAGTTAAAGATGAACTCCTAGAAATAGGTCTTTCCCGCTTAAATTTTGTAAAAATCAACTCTTTGCACTTTCAATTTCTGGCATATCGTGTTAAAGTCGACAATGTAATTGTGCAAGTGTGTCAGAGATGTATGTGTTTATAAACACACACATAAATTTACACATTTAAACACACAAAACATCTTCTAAACTCGCAGGACACAAAACACCCTTCAGTTATGCTGCATTCCCCATGAACCAGGTTATTATGTTCCCTCATTGATTAAGTTTGATTTTCCCCACTTCTGTTTTCCGAGCATCGTATTTCCCTTGCCATATACAGGGAGAACAATCTGCTCTGCCAAGAAAGACGGCTTCTGCAGCAGCTGTTTCTTGCTTTATTTATTAATATTTATCACTAACTTTTCACCCTCCCCTACATTCATCATGACTTTATACAAGTGGGCAACCGGGGTTCCCCTTGCATCCGTGTGTTTAAAGACACCCTTGTATGGGGTCTTCACTCACTGCGGATCCAGACAGGGATTTCCAAGCTCCTGGGGCACCAGGGGGATGAATCTGTGATGGAGCCAACACGGAAGGGTCGCTGCTTCCTCCTGGATCACACCGATGACTCTGCTCTTGCACACGGGCCAGCCCGAAGCCACCGCAGTGAAATGGGGCCGTTACCATGTGTCTCTCGTGCTCGGCAGATCTCCTGGCTCTAACATGCCTTGGGAGCGCAGAGCCAGCATCTGAATTCACATTTTCCTATGGGAAAGGAAATGGCATCCTGTTGAGCACCTAACATTATATGTATAATAATAATAATATATATATTATTTAGCACTGTGCAATTAATTTACTGCTATTTCAAAGAAATAAAAAACACCTAAAATATTGCAACTTTGAACTTTAAATGCTTCCCTGCACCAGCCATGCCCGAGTAACACACCTGCTAGGCATTTAATATACGCAGTGTATCTGATTGGAATAAGACAACTATTAATGGCTATTAATGCCTACATGTTAATCTGCCACTTGGTGATGTTTGCAGTGCTCATCATTTTGGCTGATATATATTTAAGGCACAAACAATAAAGCTTGTACAAATAATTACTGACCTAGCTCATAAATTCTTTGCTTTTTTCCATATTAGCAATGATAAATTATCTACTTGCTGTTGTAAAAATTATAATATTCCTAGCTGCTGGATATCTCAGTGTATAGCAATCATTCCCTGAACCACACAGTGGAAGCACTGCAGTGTAGCTTTGGTGCATATTTTGATATGAAAGCAAAAAAGGCAGTGAATTTATTTATAATGAAAGCAAGCTGAGCACCTCCTTGTACCC
This sequence comes from Cariama cristata, assembly GCF_000690535.1. Lineage (NCBI taxonomy): Eukaryota > Metazoa > Chordata > Aves > Cariamiformes > Cariamidae > Cariama > Cariama cristata. The sequence goes on from NW_009611232.1 coordinate 43,119, forward strand.
AAACCCCAACCCTGAGACCTGCCAGGACCACATGAAGGAGAGGGAAAAATGAGGATGGGGTGCAGTTTTAGTGCTATTCCCACATTTTTTGTTGCAGAAACAAAGACCTGGATTAATCTCAACTAATTTCACCTAGAAGTATGTGTTGAGACTTAGATAGTTAAAGTTAAGGGAAAGTAAATCTTAAAAGAAGGACTTCCAAGAAATGCTGGTTAGTCCAGCCCTGGACATTATGCTGTCAGATTTGCAGGGATGATAGTCCTGTTTTGCTGGCTTTTAACTAGCCAGATGACAATTTCGCCTAGTGGCTACTGAACCCAGGAAGTTTCTGACTCACCAAAACACGTAAAGGAAAAAAAATAATATTATTTTTGTTCAATTAAAATTGAAATTCTTTAATGAAAGATGGCAAGGATGACAGAAGGAGGAATAAGACAGGTCAGTGATGTGCTGGCACAGATTGCTCAGAGGAGTGCCCATCTAGGGGGGGTTTTGTGGGACAAGCTAAAGAAACATCTCCCAGGCACACGCAGAGGCGATCTGGGTGGCTCAGATGGCACCATCAGATGAGACCACCTGGACGTTCCTGTCCATCCTGCACTGGGTCACAGCTCATCTGCGTGCCAGCCAGCGGTAAAATGCTGCTGCTCTTTAGCACGGGTCCGTATTCAATTTGCAGACGTGTGAACAGCGTCACAAGATAGCGCTGAGGCAAGTCCACGGGTTGCCAAGACCTCGTCGAGATTTTGAAGGCAACCCGTATGCATGCGATCTCATAAAGCTGCCATTTACTGGGGTGGTGGGAAATTGCAGGGGGTAATAACTCTCCTTCATTCTGCAATTCCTCCGCAATTTTAGCAGTTTCCTGCTCTGAGACGCCAGCAATAAGGCACCTCAAAGAAAAGTAGAGAGGCTGCTGCTTGCTAAAGGAATGATTTACTGATGGCGGGTGGCAGTGTAAAAAAGAAAGGAAGAGAGAGAAGGAAGAAAGGGAGGAAAGGAACAGATAAAATTAGGATGGGAAAGAGAAAAATGGAAATAAAAGAGGGAGTAAAAAAAATATTCCTGCAAACAAAGTAGTAGAGGAAAGAGAAATAAAAAAGGTCAAGAAGATATCAGGTAGGAAAATTAAGTGACTATGGGTTTATTCACGTGGAGACAACCAGGGGCATTTATCTGAATTAACTCTGAAAATGAGTAAGCTTAACTGCAGGGGAGCTGGGAGCTGGAGGAGGCAGGAATTGGCTGGTGTGGTCCCATAACACCAAAGAAGTGGCTCATCCTTGGAAAGAATAACCAGCCACGGCTTCTCATACAGGCATGTGTACCTGGGCTCATCCTGCCTCTTTATATCAGTTAATTTGCTTCTCCCATTAACTCCTGCCAGACAGAAATTGCACCTCCAAGATGAAGCTCTTGGGCTATTACAGGTTGCTTCTCTCTAGGGCCTCATGAACCTTTTAACAGGTAAAATTCGTGATTACAGCTGCTGCTGACGGGAAAACAACGGGCTCTATTTCGCTCCCTTTGCATTGCCCTCTGCTGAGTTCAGTTCGGCTGCAGGAGCCACCAGGGATGAGAGGATGCGGGAGCTGCAGGGAGAGAGGGGCTGCTCCTGTTTCCTTGCCTTTGGACCATGCTTTTCCCTCCTCCTGAGGATGAAGGGGAGTTTACACCAAATGCAACTCAGGAAGATGCCCTGGAGTGTAGATCCCATTGTGCTGGGGGGTTTGAAAGACCCTAAAAAACTTGTAGTAGCTGTTCCACTTTTACAAATGCCCCAACCAAAATGGGGATCATCGGACACGAGAGCAGGAAGGGCGGTGCTATCTGCCCATCTTTCAAACAACTCTTCATTTGATGGGGAAATCCTCCAGGCTGGGATCCAGAAAAAGGTGTCTGGCAGTACCAGGTTGCAGGATTACATCAATAATCATTGCCGAACACCTAGGTGCAGCATCGCTGTTGGATGGCACTGATAACACACACACTAATCTATAGGGCTCTTGAACACCAGCCCCAACGAGGCAGATCATCATCTCTATAAACCTGAAGTGCCTATAAACCCAAACCCTATAAATCCAAAACTTCTGCCCCCC